>NC_034590.1:12420295-12428381 GCF_900095145.1 Mus pahari | reverse complement strand
GAGGAGGAGGAGGAGGAGGAGGAGGAGGAGGAGGAGATGAGAAGAGACAGACCAGGTTGGGGCTGGCAGCAGCCAATCCTGGAGACAAGCCCCAAGGAAAGGCAGTTGAAAAAGGAAGCCAGGGTGAGGATGATTGCAATCAATCCCAAAGCTAAACCAGTGAGGCAAAAGGGAGCCAAGAGGGGCTGACAGCCCAGTCGTAGCTCCCGGACTAAGTCAATAGCGTGTTTTTAAAACTACATGCAACACGTTTAATCAAAATTACTTTTGAAAGCTAACAAGAAAATTACATATAACAATGTTATACAATTTCCTAATGTATGAAAAATTTGGTGTTCTTCCATTGTTGGTACATGTTCTGTATGTGCGTGTGGGGGTACATACCTATGTACAAGTGAAGGCCACAGAATAGACTGGGTATAGATCAAGAGTTTGTCTCAAAACTGCATAATTATAAAAATGTAAACATGTTTAAATTTCTCACGTCTGATGAGGCAATAAGACTAATGGATTATTTTAAATGATTTACAAATGAACATGAACAAAAATATCCTGAATCAAGATGACACATGAAAAGTTCTATGTATAGACGCACAGCAAAAGACCGATGAGCACACTGCCACTGAGCCACGTTTAAGACAAGTTAATTTGTAAACTTCAAATGTGTTCTCACTTTCATGAATTAACTGATGGCTGGTACTGTAGAAGCATAGCTGAATGCCATTTCTAGTCACCTGGACTATGGAAGCAAGAATGTTTTCATACTGTAATCTTCTGCTTAATCATGTGAGTTGGATTAATGATGCCAGATAAATTTCAAGTTCATTTCAAAAGTATTAGCACTCTTTATACATTTCATATTTGGTAATTTATATGGGTTTTCAACACATGGGCTACAATGTCATAACTTAACATGGGCACTTCAAGAAGGCTTTCCTGCTTTTTATCAAATGGAACCTGCCTAGCTTGCTAAGTTCAATCTTCAATCACTGAGTTGCAGCAAACCTGCAGTACCAGGGCCTAGAACTGAAAGCAAGAATATATCTCACTTTGCTTTTTGCTCTACTTGGCATATCACATGAGAAGTTGCTAATGCAGAGGCCCAATTTCTGCCTCAAAATGTATCTATTTTCACTAATTTCATGGGNCCCACACCTGTAAAACCTTTCAGGTGGGAATTGATGGGGCTTAGTGCTGGAAAGCATTCCTCTGTTCTTTACACTCTACAATACTCACCTACAATATACTGAAGGAAATTGAAGAATGAGAAAGCCTTTGTATAGTTTTTAACTTCATAGGAGACAGCCCATGTATGAATTCTCTTACAAACAGTATATGTGGCCTTCCAACAATGTTTGCAGACAGACTCCAGTATATGTTCATTGACTGAGTAGCACCTGACTTATACTAGAAAATTTCCAGTTTTTACGTTAACCATTCTCACCTACAAGCTTTCTGATTACACACTTGAGTAAGAGTTCATACATCCTTTACACTCTTAGGCTTTCTCATCTGACTTTGAATAAGGTATGCACGAGGGAAGAAAATTTCTGTATCTGGAACACTCACCACAGGGATTCTCCCTTGTTTGAGCTCTGTCATACAGAGAGGTTTCATTTGCAGTGAAATGGCCTCCTGCATTATTTACACCTCATGGCCTCTCATGTGTTCTTTGATGTCGAGTGAGTTGTTTCTTGAAGTAGAAAGTCTTCTTACACTGTTCACATGCATAGGGCTTCTCACCTGTGTGAATTCTCTGATGCTGAGTGAGGTGTGACATCCAGGAGAAAGCTTTCCCACACTCTGCACAATGAAATGACTTCTCACTTGCATGAGTTTTCTGATGTAGAGAAAGATATTTTTTGCAGTAGAATGCTTTCTTGCATTCTGTACATTGATAGGGCTTCTCACCTGTATGAACTCTATGATGTTCAATGAGCAAGTACTTGTTATAGAATGCTTTCCCACACTCTTTACATTCATAGGGCTTCTTGCCTGTATGAGTTTTCTGATGTGCAGTAAGCCCAGACTTGCTGTAGAATGTTTTGTCACATTGCTGACATTCATAGGGCTTCTCGTCAGTGTGTATTCTCTGATGAACAGTAAGCTGTGTCTGAGAGAAGAATGCTTTCCTGCACTGTGAACACTGATAGAGCTTTTCACTTATATGAGTTCTCTGATGCACAGTGAGGTGGGACTTGCAGTAAAATGCTTTTCCACATTGTTTACATTCAAAGGGCTTCTCCCCACCATGTGTTTTCTGATGCACAGTAAGGTTGGCCCTCCAGTAAAATGCTTTACCACACTGTTTACATTCAAAGCGCTTCTCTGTAGCATGAGTTTTCTCATGATGAGTAAGTTGTTTCTTAAAGTAAAAAGCTTTGGGGCATTGTGAACATTTATAGGGCTTTTCATTTGTATGAATCCTCTGGTGTCTAGTGAGGCATGCACTGAAAGAGAAAGTTTTCCCACATTCTGTACATGCATAGGGCTTCACATTTACATGAATTCTCTGGTGCAAAGAAAGATGTGTGTTACAGTAGAAAGATTTTCCACATTTCATACATTCATAGGGCTTCTCCCCTGTATGACTCCTCTGGTGTCGAGCAAGTTGGGACTTATAGTAAAAAACTTTTCTACATTCTGTACATTCATGACGCTTCTCACCTGTGTGACTTCTGTGATGTACAGTGAGATGCGATTTATAGCTGAAAGATTTCCCACATTCTGTACACTCATAAGGCTTCTCACCTGTATGACTTCTTTGATGTTCAATGATTTGTGACTTGTAGTAGAAATATTTCCCACATTCTAGACATTTGTAGGGCTTCTCATCTCTATGAGTGGTCTCACGCTGAGACTTGGTATGGGGTGCTTTCCCACATCCTGAGCTTTCATATGGCTTCTCCCCTTCGTGACTTCTCTGTTCAGTCAGGTGTGCCTTCCTGTGCTGTCTGTGTGTATACTTTGTCTCCTCATTCGGAAGCCTCTGACAGTTATTGAGATGTGACTTACATTGGACACTTTTCTTACATGTGTAACTCATCTGACTCCTTGTGTGCTGTGACTGCTGGATAAATGCCTTCACACAGTCTTTATCTTCATAGCATGTTGTGCCTTGTTGGATCTTCTGTGCCACTTTCAGGTCTGCCTTGAACGAGAGGAATTCATTATAACTCATATAGTAACAGGGCTTTTTCCTAGAATGTGCTTTCTGATTTTGGTTTAGAATATATAAAAATTTCAAATATTTATTAAGTTTACCAGAGATCTCTTTAATATGACATTTTATTTATAAATAATATTTATTGTCTTTATTTAAAACAATATCTATGGTCAAATATATTAAAAACACCATTTTCAACTTTGACTGAGCTTTTGGCAAAATAGTTTGATCATGACGTCAGAATAACTTTAAATTATTATTAAAACTGTCACATTCTTCTCCAGTTGGCAACTTATTAGCCACATAATAGAGAAAGACCCTCAGCTATGGGTATATAGGAGGGAACCTGTATATATACACAAGTTTATGTGTGTCTGTGTGCATATGTAAGGTTACTAGACGTTGATGTTCAGTGTCTTCCTAAGTCACTCCTCACCTGGCTTTTTGAGAACAGGTCTCTCATTAGACCTGAAGTTTCCTAGTTTCGAGGGAATGGTAGCCAGCAAACCGCAGTGACCCTAATCTTTCTGTTTTCACAGCACTGCTTAAAGATACATGTTGTCAAAAGTAGCTTTATAAGAGAGTCCTGAGGATCCAAACTCAAGTTCTTAGGAACTTGACTCCATCAGGCAGTTTAGTGACTACACAATCTTAGGCCTGAGTTACTTTCTTTTATTTTTCAAATTACATTTGTGTTTGTGTGTGTATACATATGCACAGCAGGGCACACATATGAAGTTCAAAGGACAAGTTTTGGAGTTTTCCTTCGTTATCCTCCACAAGGGACATGGGGATCAAACTCAGATGGTCAGGCTCAGTGGGAAGTCCTTTTATACACTGATGCATCCTGTTGACTTAGGTTAAGTTCCTAAAGAAACATTACTAAGTAATTTCCGATCTTCATGTTTCTATCTGAAGTTTGTTAAGAACTCATGTTAAATGTTTGACTTACTTCAATAATTTTCTCATTTGAAGTCTGGCTGTTGGCGATTTCCCCTTGCCATAAATATCTCTTGTGATTCTCCTGGTGGGTCTCAACTAGGGTAGTCACTTTATGGATACCTAAAATGATATTAAAAATATCCCTCTTTGTAACTAACTCTGTAGTCTTTTTCATGTTATTTAAATATAGAAGTGTGTATTCCTATCCTCATGGAAAGTGTAATTTTGAATAATGATAATAGTATACATTTTAGTTCTTCTTGAAGAATATAATAAACTGATTTACTTCACCTTGCATGTTTGCCTGTGTGCCACCACACTCAGCACAATCTGATTCTTTTCAGTAAACAATACATCTGAAATTACCGTCATCTTTTTGATGAATCCAATGATGAGCACCGAGGACGACTTTGTATATTGGTTATTATAAGCATGGGACTTGAAGGGCAGCCACTGCACCCATGGTCCCATCCTGTATTTACCCAGGATGGGACCCTTGTATTATACAGCTGTTCTACGTCTTACACCTGACAAAAACAAACAAACAAACAAACAAACAAAAAACAAAACTCTATAGTAGCTGGATAATTCTTTATTATCAATAATTGTGTATATGGGTTCTTTTTCATATATTTACAATATTAATCCTATAGAGTGAATACTGACAAACATATTTTTTACCTATATGATACACCTCCACTCTGTGTATTGCTGGCTAGAAAATGTAAATTTCCAACATAGGCATTCATTTGTTATTGTAGTAGTTGATTTGTTTCCAACATGTCGCATCTAACATGTTTTGGCTTTGAACAGCTCCATGGCTGTCTGCCATGCTCCCACCTTGATACATTAGTATCAAGAACTGGACCTCTGAACCTGTAAGCCAGCCCCAATTAAATGTTGTCCTTATAAGAGTTGCCTTGGTCCTGGTGTCTCTTCAAGGCCATGGGAACCCTAAAACAGAAGTTGGTGACAGGGACAGGGGTGTTGCTGTGATAGGCCTGATCATGGTTTTATTTGGAGGAATGTACATTTGGGGACTTTGGAAAGCAGTGAAATGCTTTAAGTGGGGTTTAATGGGTTATCATAGTAGGAATGTAGAAGACTTGCTGCTGAGGGTAATTTGAACTCTGGAACCTGGCTCTAGAGCTTTCAAAGTAGAGGGATTTTTGTACGTTGCCTGGAGACTGTTGTGATATTTTAGTGAAGAAATGTGGCTGCTTTTTGACCTTGTCTGAAGGGTCTATCTGTGGCTAAGGTAAAGAGATTTCAATTAATTGCACTGATAAAGGAAATCTCAGAAAAGCCCAGCATAGATTTTATCCTCTGGTTTACTCTCATGATGAGTATTTCGATCAAGCAGAGCAAGGTTTGAAAGAAAAAAATATAAAATGTATGGTTCAAATAATAAAAGGGCACCAAGAAGTGCAATGAAACTAAATTCTTTGTCTAAGGAGATAGACTAAGGGGGTGTAGACATTGGATAAGATGCCACACAGCTAAGCTTATTACCTATGTGTTTACCAGTGAACAAGGAGGAATTACTTGCTTATTGTTTTCATTTGCACTTTTAACCTGGAATGAGCTACAATCCAGAAATGGACCACACAGGCTTTTGATACATATCTTGAAAAACAATGGCCATGAAAAGCTTAGATTCAGGCACAGTAGTACATGCCTTTAATCCCAGGAGACAGAGCCAAACAGATCTCTGAATTCAAGGCCAGCCTAGGACTGAGCAAGCAGCAGATAAAGATAAACATAAGTCCAGGTGTGGTGGTGCATGCCTTTAATCACAGAATCCAGGAGTTGGAGCCATGCAGATTACTGAATTTAAGGCTAATCCAACAAAGCAAGGTCTAGTTCTAGGCCAGCCAAACAGGACTCAGATGCTTCAGCCATGTGGATTTGGCTTCAGAACCAAGAATAGAAGGGACTAGTGGGACAATTGATGCTGGCTAGCTAAAGCTAAGAATCAGAGGTGATTAAGAAGAAATCAGTTATCACTGAGGTCAAATCTTCTGGACATGTGTTCTTAAGACTATAAAGAAACTGTGTTCCAGATATAGCCAAGCTTGTACCTCGTGCTGCAGGTGGACTTGGTAATGTGGAAGTGAAGGACCCAGCCAATTAATTCTATCTTATGTCCAGCTTGTCCTCAGTTTCAACTTGGCAAATGGAAAAACCACAGCTTGTTCCAGGAACCAGAACAGATCCAAGTTACCCACTCCACCCTTGGTACCCACTCTACTCATGGTTTCTCTGTGTAGCCCTGGCTGGCTATGAACTCACTCTGTAGACCAGGCTGGCCTTGAACTCAGAAATCTGCCTGCCTCTGCCTCTGAAGTCATGGCGTACGCCTTTAATCCCAGCACTTGGGAAGCAGAGGCAGGTGGCTTTCTGAGATGGAGGCCAGCCTGGTCTACAGAGTGAGTTCCAGGACAGCCAGGACCACACAGAGAAACCCTGTCTCGAAAAANCAAAAAAAAAAAAAAAAAAGAGGGTCTTGGTGATGCCTAGTTGCAGCAGAAGACTCCAGCATGATGGAGATGCCAGTACCATAGGATGACCATCAAGAACAGCATCATTAGTGGAGTGTCAACCAGAGCCAAGAGTGCTACCGATGGCAGAGCTGGAGAAGTGACGCAAGCCATTTGGAAGAGCCTAGAAGGTAATGTGTGGATTCCAGACATTGGAATAGGATGCTGTGAAGTTGGAGGTGCCTTGGAGAACCCAAGATATTAAAAGACACCAGAGCCATGGGATGCCTGCCAAGGAAAGCTGTCAACAGGGAGTAGAATCAGACTAGAAAAAAAGAAGTTTGTTGCAGTCAACAAAAAAGAAAAAAAAAAGGAGTTAGAGATCATGGTTTGCCCAGCTGGTTTCCTGTCTTGCGCTGGGGATTACAGTTAAGTGACTGGATGAATCTCATAAGCGTCTTTGAACTTTGGACTTTTAACACCGTTGAGAGTACTATAGACTATGGGACTTTTGAAGTTAGACTAAACGTATTTTACATTATGTTATGGCTATGTATGGCCCCCACAGCCTATGGGAGCCAGGGAGTGGAATGTGGTGGTTTAAATATGCTTGGCCCAGGGAATGGCACTATTAGGAGGTGTGGTCTTGTTGGATGAAGTATATCACTGTGGGGGTGAGCAATGAGACCCTCCTCCTAAACATGTGGGAGCCAGTCTTCTATCAGATAAAGATGTAGAACTCTCAGCTCCCCCTGCTCCATGCCTGCCTGAACATTGCCATGCTCCCACCTTGATGATTAATGTTGACCTTCTAAGAGTTGTCTTCATCATAGTGTCTCCTTACAGCAATGCAAACCCTAACTAAGACAGTGTCTCTTCATAGTAATGGGAAGCCTAAGTAAGACAATGGCAATTACTTGTGTGGTAAGTACTGTGTGTGGTCTCATCTCAGTCCTCTGTTCACACCTTACCACATAGTTGTATATTGGCTAACAGCTGGCCTCATTAATGTTACCTGTTAGCAATAGGGCAGCATTCAGTTTAAAACTTGCATGTTTTCATTTAAAAAAAAAATCCATACATCAAGAAGAACAAAAAACTAGGAGATAGATTGATGTGGGTAATTTTTCCAGAAACTCCAAAATGAAGTGTCCAGTCAGGGCTAGGTAAGTTGGTGAGAAGGCTCAACGTCCAACACTGTAGCTATGCTCTTGCTGCCCTCCGTATGCACTCACTGACCTGCAAGGCTGCAGACAGAGGAGGCTCCCACAGGCCATGGCCCAAATCCATGCTCCAACTGGAAGATCACCTCAGGTTTGGCCATGCAATGTCCTGTAAGTGGTAAAGAGTAAACAAGTTTTGCAAAAGTGTTAGGTGCAGCCCACTAACACTAATGAGACAGCAGATCTAATTCAGGACCTGTGAGTCAGTGAATCAGAAACTTTCCTTAGAGGTTGACACTTCCACTCTTCACTGACTGGAATATTATCTTCAACCA
>NC_034590.1:12413458-12420120 GCF_900095145.1 Mus pahari | reverse complement strand
TGGTCTACAAAGTGAGTTCTAGGACAGCCAGGGCTATACAGAGAAACCCTGTCTCAAAAAACAAAAAACAACAACAAAAAAAACCCAAAAACAAACAAAAAAAGAATATTTAATACAAATTATACAGGGGACTGAAGAGATGTTTCGTTGTTAAGGCCACTTGCTAATCATACTGATGACCTGGGTTCAGTTCCCAGCAACCACATCAGGTGGCACACACCATCTATAAGTCTAGTTCCAGCAAATAGGACACTCTCTTTTCAGTCTGTCTGCACTGCATACACATAAATTCAAAAATGTTTTAAACAAACTAAATTACTAGGTATGGCAGAGCATGTATTTAATTCCAGTACTTGGAAGGAAGAGGCAGACAGATTCCTGTGAGTTAAAGGTCAGTCTGGTCTATTTAATGTGTTCTAGGCCAGCCAGAGCCATATAGTGAGACTCTTCCTCAAAAATAAATAAATTAAATAATCCAAGCAGAGTTTTAAAACATCAGTGGGAGGCCGCAGAGATGGCTCAGAGGGTAAGAGCACTGACTCCTCTTCCGAAGGTCCAGAGTTCAAATCCCAGCAACCACATGGTGGCTCACAACCACCTGTAATGAGATCTGTCACCCTCTTCTGGTGTCTTTAGTCAGCTACAGTGTACTTTGGTATAATAATAAATAAAATCTTTAAAAAAAAATCAATGTAATATAAGGATGATTCAATATACACACATGTAAAGAAAATGTTTCCCCCGTGTTTCCTAGAAGACAAGGACAACAAAACCAAACTGGAGAGGTAAGTCACACACCAGCAAATGACTCTGTGTCACATTATACTCAAACAGGCAAAGCAGCAGAACAAAGAGAACACCAAACACTTTAAAGCCTGGCTCTTCAGTCTGCACCTGCACCTGCACCCTTGGCAGATCAGCATGCCTGTTGCCCCCTACCCCACAGCCTGCCTGACTCCCAGGAGTTCTGTCCTAACCAGGAACACAGGCGAGACCCCCATCACAATACCCATGCCACTGGGACCATCACAGAACCCAGCAGTCCCATCACCTTGCAGACCTTGCAGTCTGGACCTCCATCTGCACCCATGGCAGACTAGCATGCCTGTACCCTGATGCCACAGCCTGCCTGCCTCCCAGGAGGCCTGCTCTAACCTGGGTCACATAGCTCTGTCAGCTAGGACAGATACCCAAGATACCCAGGCCAGCTAACAGCAGATATACAGAACCAGATGGAGAAGGAGGCAAGTGCAAGAACATAAATAATGGAAACTGTAGGGGTTTCAATGTACATGACAGAGACAGGGACTATTTGGAGGTGTGACCTGTTGGAATAGGTGTGGTCTTACTGGAGGAAATGTGTCACTGTGGGCATGGGCTTTAAGACCCTCATCCCAGCTGCTTGGAAGCCAGTCTTCTGTTTGCCTCCAGAACAAGATGTTGAACTCTCAGCTCCTCCACCACCATGCCTGCCTGGGCGCTGCCATGCCTTAATGATAATGGACTGACCCTTTGCACCTGTAAGTCAGCCTCAATTAAGGGTTTTCTTTATAAGTTACCTTGGTCATGGTGACTGTTAACAGCACTAAAAGCCTAACTAAGACACAAATGAATGTAATTTGGCACCACAGAATCCAGTTCTCTTACCACACCTGGATACCCTAACACACCTAAAAAGCAAGATTCTGACCTAAAAATCCCATCTAATGAAGATGATAGAGGCTTTAAAGGAGAATATAAATAACTCCCTTAAAATATATATATGAGGGCTGGTGAGATGGCTCAGTGGGTAAGAGCACCCGAAAGCTCTTCCGAAGGTCCGGAGTTCAAATCCCAGCAACCACATGGTGGCTCATAACCATCTGTAACAAGATCTGACTCCCTCTTCTGGAGTGTCTGAAGACAGCTACAGTGTACTTACATAATTACTTAAATAAATAAATATTTTATATATATATATAAACACAGGCAAACAGGTAGAAGCCCTCAAAAAGGAAACAAATAAATCCCTTAAAGAAATACAGGAAAATACAATTCAACAGGTGAAGGAATTGAAGAAAAAGGTCCAGTACCTAAAAATGGAAATAGAAACAATAAAGAAGTCACAAATGGAGGCAACCCTGGAGAACAGAAAACCTAGGGAAGAGAACAGGAACTTCAGACATAAGCATCACCAACAGAATCCAAGAGGTGGAAGAGAGACGCTGAGGTGTGCAGAGGATACCATAGAAGATACTGATACATCAGTCAAGAATATGTAAAGTGTAAAAAGTTCCTAACCTAGAACATCCAGGAATTTGGGGCACAATGAAAAGGCCAAACCTAAGAATAACAGGAATAGAAGAGGATGAAGATTCCCACTTCAAAGGGCCAGGAGAATGAATGGAGATATACAGCTGCCCTGAGTAGAGGTTGGGGATAGGAGAATCTCTAGAAATCCCCAGAGAACTGGAATGTGAGAGGCTCCCAGGACTCAATGGCTGACCATAGCTGAAATGACCAACAGTGAGGAAATGGAACCTGAGGAGACTACCTCTAGTAGTTAGACAGGACCCCCAGTGGAGGGATGGGGGACACCAATCCACCTTCAAAATTTTTGATCCAGAATTAAGAAATTAAGGGACGAAAATGGAGCAGAGGCTTGAGGAATGGCCAACCACTGGCTAGCCCAACTCGGGATCCATCCCAAGGCCATGCACCAAACCCTGACACTATTACTGATGCTACATTGTGCTTGCAGACAGGAGCATGAATGTCCTCTGAGAGTCTCTACCAATAGCTGACTGACACAGAGGCAGATACTTCCAGCCAACCATCGGAAAAGTTAGGGGAAGGATTGAAGGAACTGAAGAAGATGGCAACCCCATAGGAAAACCAACAGTGTCAATTAACCCAAACCCCTTGAAACTACCAGCAACTAAGCCACCAACCAAAGAGCATATTCGGCTCATCCAATGTTCCCCCCACCCCGCCCCCAGCATATATGTAGCAGAGGACTGGCTTGTCTGGCCTCAGTGGGAGAGGATGCATCTAATCCTATAGAGACTTGAAGGCAAGGGGAAAAGGAATGGGGGGCAAAGCATCCTCTCACAGATGAAGGAGAGAGTGAGGGGGTGAAGAATTCTGGGAGGGGGGAACTGGGAGGGAGACAACATTTGGGGTATAAATAAAATAATTAATTAAAACCAAATAAAGCCTAAGCTGGCCAGTGGTGGCATATGCCTTTAATCCCAGCTCAAAGATGCCCTGCCCTACCGCAAGATCTCCTTGACCTGACTCTGGGCAACAACAGACTATCCAAGATGCATCTCAGCAGTAGCCGAGTATTCATGGTGCTTCATTACTGTAAGTATTTTCATGTAAAGGTGTTTGAGGAAAAGAATATACTGTGTGACACACTGCATTTTTCACTGCTACTTTGATAAACAGGTGTGTGATGAAGAAGTGAGAAAGATGGTGGAATAGGCAGAGTGCACCTTGTGGAGAAAGACAGAAATAGAGTCAATGGTGGTAACAGGTTGGGAGCATGGCTGCAGTGGAGGGGGAGCATGTCATTGCCAAGTCGAGCTGGCAGGGTGGTGTGGAGCATCTGGAGTTCATCAGGCTCTGCCCACAAACATGCTGCCCAGCGACATGACAGCTCTGCCTTAGAGCAACAAAAGGATGTCAAGCTGGAGAATGGTTCATTTGCTGGATTGGGCCTCAAGAGACCTCTGTGATCTGTGGTGTCTCCACAAGCCAACTTGGCGTCCATTGTCAGCGCTATATCCTGGAGATGTATGTGCTGGTGTCTGTGGTCTACCTGATGCCATGTGGATGTCTGTATCCCATGCTGCCATCTGAGACCATGTGACCACTGGAGACCATATCCAAGATCCACGCTACCTCCTGAAGCCATATTGATATCTGTGGCCTGTACTGCACAGGCCACGTTGACGTCTGTGCTCTGTGCTATCCTCAGAGACCATGCAGAAGTCCATGCTCCGGGCTGCCACTGGCTATTATGGGCAATGGAGCTTCTTTCTGCAGTAGTATCAAGGAAAACTACAGACTCACAGTTGAGAAAGACAGTCATCTAAGGCTTTTGTGACAATCCCCCAACAACCCTACAGCAAACTCCCATAAAACAAAACAAACAAAACAGTCTTAGCAGTAAGCTACTGACAAGAGCCTTTTCCATTTTTAATAAGGAGTCGGAAGTATAATTCTTCACAGTTTATGACTTCTTGTGGAGTTGGGGTGGGAAAAGACTCGGCTATCTTTAAGGGGCTGGCCACAGAGAGTTTGACCATGCTCCAATGAGCATATGGGCAACATGGTTTAGACGTGGTCTATTTTTTCTCTTTTCTTTTTTTTTTCTTCTTTTCTTATGGAGAGGGCACAATAGTATGTGCTGACCAAGAAGGGGGAGCAAGTGTGAACGGGATATGCTATGCAAAATTCCCAAATAATCAATAAAAATATCATGTTGGAATAAATATTTTAGAGGTTCGATACTTTTGTTGTTTGCTAATTTGTTTTTCTTTTAGGCAATACTGAAAATTACATGTAGAATCTCAGTCATACTACATAAGCACCTTATCAACTAGCTATAATCAAAAAACTCCACTTCTTTTAGATTTGGTTCATTTTATGTGTGTGAGGATTTTTCCTGCATATCTGTATATATACATCAAGTGCATGCCTGGTGCCTACAGGTCAGAAGAAGTCATCAGATACCCGGAACTGGAGTTAGAGATGATTGTAAGCCACCACATCTGTGCTGGGAATCAACTTGAATCCCTAGTGAGAGCAACAACTATTTAGGCTCAGCAAGACCACTTGTAAAATTTGTTTACTACATGTATGTATTTATTTGTGTGTGTGTGTGTGTTCGAGCATGAACGTGTCATGTCATATATGTGGAAGATGGAGAACAACTATTAGCAGGTACTTCTCTCATTCCACACTGTGGGTCCTGGAGATTAAACCTGGGTGGTCAGGCTTGGCAGCAAGCACATTTACATACTGAGCCATCTCACCAGCCTCACAACTCTGTTTTACACAGACAAAGTAGTCAAGATAAGTACGGTCATTGTCTAGTGCCAAACAATCAGCCCTGAAGGCATACATATAAATAATATTATATGATCCAACAGGAAGCAGAGGTAGGTGAATCTGAATTCTAGGTCAGTCTGCTTTATAGAATCCTAGGATACCAAGGGCTACACAGAGAATTCTTAAATGGGGGTTGGGGGGAATGAGTCCATGGCTTAGTGGTAGAGAGCACTAAATGCCCTTGCAGAGAACTAAATTTCAGTTTGCCCAACCCACCTGGCAGCTCACAACCATCTGTAACTCCAGTTCCAGGAGATCTGATGCCATTTTCTGACTCCCAACCCCCAGGCTCCTGGACACACAGATATACACTCAGGTACACATGCACATAAAATAAAAATATCCAAAAAATATACTTAAAGGCCAGCCTCAGCTGAGATAAACTAGACACAGGATTATACTTTCACACAATAGTGATTATGCCCAATAGTAAAACCTTGTTTCAGGACCCCCTCCCCAGAAAAAAGAAAAACAAAACCATGAACCACATTCCAGTTGATGTTATAGACTAGAAAATACTTTAAATAGTTGCTTTCCATTTTAATATAATACCAATGATATTCTTCAGAAATAGAAAAACAACCAAAGATTATAACCAACACATTCAAGGAAAATATGCCAATTGTTGAAGCAACTCCAAGGACAACCCTGAAGTTCCTGTAATAGCAACATAGTCATAGACAGTAACGAAAACACAAGGCACTGGCATAATGACAAAGACACACACACACACTCAGTGAAACAATTAGATAATCTGAGTATAAAAGCCTGCAATGCCCTCCAAAGACTAGATGCTCAGTTTTTTGGTACCAGTCTGCGGTGATGTTAGTAGAGAACAGGCAGAACCCAGTGAGAGAAATGGAGTCCTGTCTGGGATGTCAGCACTCCCCCTTTCTTCCCTAACTGCAGTGAGACAGCCAGCTTTGGAACAGTTCCTGTTACCTATTAAGAGGCTTCTCTCACCACAGGATCAAAGTAACACAGCCAGGTATGATGTGAATGAGATGGCCCTGTGGTCTCAGGCATTTGAACACTTTGTTCCTGGTGGGTGGCACTGTTCAGGGAAACTTAGCACACGAGTCTTTACTAGAAGTGTGTCACTGGGAAGAGGGGCTTTGGGAATTCAAAGAATTTTCAATCCCATTTTTCTTTCTACTTTCTATTGTGGTTGGATCTAGGAGCTCTCAGCCGTGCCTTCTGCCATGCCATGCCTCTCCACCAGGCTAGTAATAGATTCTTAGTCCTCTGGAACCACAAACTCCAAGCAAACCCTTCCTTCTATGTTGCCTTCCTTGGTCACGGTGTTTTATCACAGCAGTAGGAAGGTAAATAAGACACCAAGCAATCACTGATAGAAACCTTTCAAAGCCACAAGCCTCCTGTTAAGTTTACTTGAAGTCATGTTCAGAAACATGAATATTTACCACTTAGGAAAGGTAATAGACCTTCTTTCTCCCTGGACATAAATCAGTTAAAATTGGATCAAAATTTAAGCACATGACAGAAACTATACCTTTAATCCCAGCACTTGGGAGGCAGAGGCAGGTGAATTTCTGAGTTCGAGG
>NC_034590.1:12391585-12413254 GCF_900095145.1 Mus pahari | reverse complement strand
AAAAACTATAAAATTGTTAGCATATACAGAAAACACTTTGGAACAATCATAAAGTGTTTTAATATATGTATAAAAGAACAAACTGATTATGAGAAGCAAAAAGTCAAATTGATTATGAATCTCTAAATTATCTCTATAAAAAGGTAAGCAACAAATAGAAGAAACCATCCTAAATGGGGAAAAAACATGGGCAAAGGATTCATCCAAGACAGTCACTTACAGAACAAATAATGACCTTGAAGCACTAAGAACGAACATAGTCAAGCTTCTCTTAAATTTGGGTAAATGGCCTGAAGAGACATTTTTTAAAACACAAATGCCCACAAAAATATAAAAAGGAAGCTCACCGCTCCTAGTCATCATGAAAACACCAATAACAATGACAAGGAGGTGTCACTTCTGTCATCTTAGCATGGTCACATAAGATTCACAGTAACAAATGTTGAAACATCCCCAAAGATGACGATGCTAATACAAACCAGTACAGTTAACATGTAATATAGTATGAAACATTCTCAAAAAACTAAACAGAACTACTGCATGATGTTGCTATTGCTCTGCTGACTGAACAGCCAACAAGATTACTATGTAGAGAAATCTGCAGCTCCATGGGTATTAGTGTTCACGACAGCTAAGGTAAGTGTCCATCAACAGAGGACATGAAGACCATGTGGTACACAGACTAACACTACTCACAAGCATACACTAGAGGGCGTTATGGGAAGCTATAGGGCTGTCATTTCCTCTGAGCTTGAAGTCTAGTAGCTGTGGTGACCTGCAGGAGACTCCAGTCCACAGTCATGGCAACACTGGACCATAGATAGAGTGGATGCCTAGCTCTGGGATGATGATAATATTGTGGGTCTCTTGAAATTTTCACTCAGGGTTGTCATAAACATGACCAGCATTTCATTCAGGACTGGCTTTTAGCCAACTATGCANTACATTAGGTATAACCTGAGTAGGGCTGGACCTCTTGGTGCTACGACTGTCTGAGCGCCCTTGTTCTCTAAGGATCCCAGGAAGTTCACTTATGGTCTAAGCTGGAATTGAAGGAACATTTCTTTTGGCTTATCTTCTCACTTCATACTTGTGAACAGAAGTTTTCTTCTGTCTGCCCAAGAAGATCAGAACCATAATCTAAATAAATGTCATAAAACATCCCACTCCCAACACCAAAAAAAACAAACAAAACAAAAAACAGGGGAGAAAAACAAAAAAATAAACAACAACAACAACAACAACAAAACAGGGGAGAGGAAAAAGAAAAAAGATAGGGGTATTTACTGAGATGCATATGGAAGTAATGAGTAAGCCCCGCCTCCCAAGACAGGGTTTTCTTGTGTAGACCTAGCTATTCAGATACTCACAGTCTTGAACACTCTGTCCTCCCCTTCCAAAGTCAGCAATAATTCCTAAAACTACTATCTAAAAATGTAATTGGTACTGAGGGTCAGAGCACAGACTTACCCAAGAACAGGAGACTGCTGTAGTTCTCCAGCATCACATCCCTGTAGAGAGTCCTCTGAGTGACATCCAGATGCTGCCATTCATCCCAGGAGAAGTCCACAGCAATGTCTTCAAATGACACGGAACCCTGGAGTGACACATTTCTGTTTAAACCACAAGTACTCAGCTTTGAGAACACAAATTCTGTCAATGTGGGTTCACTATCCTCTCTATGTGGTTTTCCCTGAAGACTTGACAGGACGTGGAACCATGGAAGAGAACCTCAATGACAAATTGTCTAGATTATATTGGTATGCATTGGTATTTTTTAAAAGTAGTTTAATTGAGGTGGAAGTATCCATCCACTGTGGATGCTACTCTCTCAAGTGCTGGGCCCTGAGTTTTAAGAAAGAGAGAGAGAGAGAGAGAGAGAGAGAGAGAGAGAGAGAGAGAGAGAGAGAGAGAATGAATGAATGTATGTTTCCTGTGCTTTGTTTATGGATCCAGTGTGATCAGTTATCTCAACCTCCTGCCACTGTGATTTCCAGAGTACAAGTGTTTGAAAGGAAGAGTGTGGCTAACGGGAAGCCCTAGCACTCTGCTGTGAAAACTGTTACCTGACGTAGCACTCGTCTCAGTCCTAGTCAGGGAAGCTTGCTTACAGTAGGAAACAGTTACTACAGGGACTTGTCACTGAGCAGAGTGCCAAGAATAAGTGACGACCGACTGCTCAGTGGTCCGTGGGCATCTACTCTCACCCCCTCCAGGCTTCAGGGAACCCCACTGAAGTGGACATGGAAAGTATAAGAGTCAGCAGATGGGAAGGAGTACTGGGAAACACCGTCAGACATGGCACAGCTATTGCACCCAGGAACTCACACTGTAGTGCCCACTTCACAAGACAAGGCCCAGCAATGTTCAACTGTGGCTGGAGAAGGCACATAAGGCCCCACTTCGCTCTCTGGAGCGCTAGGTAGTTAATAGATACTGGAGGGGCATCCTATTTCTTGGTAGTGTGGTCACTGGGAAAGGGCCTTTGTTCAAGTACATAAACTCTTCCTATGCAAAAAGACCCTAGTAAAATGTAGTGGGACACACACACACACACACACACACACACACACACACACACTCCTAATTTGTTGGGAAGAAACAATTAGGTATGTCAAAGTCCATCTTATCCATCATACAAGTGTATGGAATAATTTTTAAAGGGCTAGAATATAAAATTAGTATAGTCATTTTATAAAGTAATGTTACTTCTTTAAAAAAATTAAACAGGGTTGGAGCTCAGTAATAACAAGTTGTTGCAATGGACCAGAGTTCAGTTCAATTCATAGCACTCACAACTGTCTGCAACTCCAGTCCAGGGGACCTATATCCTCTTCAGGTTTTGAAGGCTGCCAGATAGTCATGTCGCACATAGACACACATGTGAGCAAAATACTCATACACATAAAATAAAAATAAGTGTTTAAGTAGAAATCAAATTAAACATAACATCTTGCCAGATGTTTCAGCAAGCTTCACGTTTTGAGTTCAAATATTGGATTCCATATGAAGTACAGAAGTTTCCTCTGGGCACAACATGCCAACTTAGTACACCCATACAAACACATCATGTACACAGACACACACACAGAAACATGGATAATATATTGAAAAGTATCATATGGTCAATCAATTATTGTTGATATGTATGTATTTGTATCCCCACCCCCCAGTAGTGGCTATTCCTTGTTGTCAACTTGACTCTGGAGTGAACTACAAGGCAGAATTGGAAGGCTCACCTGTGATCCTAATCTGGAGGCTGGGAGTTACAAGTTTCTGTCCTGGATCTTGGCATAGAGATCTTAAGGCATAGTGGCTATGAATCCCAGATTAAGACAGGGAGATCTCTTGAGTTCAAGGTCATCGGGGACAAAGCAAGTCCCAAATCCAGGTGTAGTGGCACACACCTTTAATCTGGGCCACACCTTCTGCTGGAGACCTACATAAGGACATTAGAAGAAGGAAGATTTGCTCTTTTTTCACCTGCTTGCCGTGTGGGACTGAGCAACTGCTAGATCCTTGGATTTCCATCAACAGCCCCTGCTGACCACTGTTGGGGAGTTGGACTACAGACTCTAAGTCAGCAACAAATTTCCTTACTATAGAGACTACCCATAAGTTCTGTGGCTCTAGAGAACCATGACTAATACAGAAATTGGTAACAGCATAGCAGGGTATTCCTGTGACAAACCTGACCATGTCTTGGGGAGGACTGTGGAAGGACTTTGGAACTTTGGGCTAAAAGATCCATCCAGCATTAAGAGCTCTGTGGGATGTTCTGTAGGAGCTTGGAAGATAATGTTGAGAACAGTGCAGAAGATGGAGGCCTGGCTTGTGAAATTTCAGAGGGAAGATTAAAGACTCTTATCAGGGCTGTTGCTGGTTTGATTGTGAAGATTCTGTGGTGCTGGTTAGCTGGGGCTGAAGAATCAGCTGGGAGGAATTGTCTTGATTGTTGGTTGATAGGAAAAAGGTTCAGCCTGATGTGGGCAGTGATAAACTTGATAGGTGATCTTGTGTGAACAGCTTAGCCGAGTGTGAGACAAAGAACAAGGCAGCCTGCTGCTTCTTCATAGTCTCTGCTTCAAATTCCTGCTCTGCCTTTCCCTGTGATAAACCTCCTCCTCTTTCTCCCAAAGAAGTTTCAGTTACGGGCTGGTAAGATGGCTCAGTGGGTAAGAGCACCCGACTGCTCTTCCGAAGGTCCAGAGTTCAAATCCCAGCAACCACATGGTGGCTCACAACCATCTGTAACAAGATATGACTCCCTCTTCTGGAGTGTTTGAAGACAGCTACAGTGTACTTACATATAATAAATAAATAAATCTTTTTTTAAAAAAAAAAAGAAGAAGTTTCAGTTACAATGCCTGTCATAGCAGCAGAACGGAACTAGAAAAGGCATTCGAAACTAGAATCTACACTATAACGCCATTCAGTCACAATCCAGATATGGTCACTGCAAATGACTCTTCCATGAAGAGTTTAGAGAGACATTCCTCCCAACGGAGGGACACCCAGCTGCTCTCCTAGGAAGCTCCACATCCCACCTCGGGCTACTGTTGACCCAAGGACTTATATTCACTAGGTCCTCCAAGAGATCAGAGACATGGCTACTAGTTCTAGTTGCCTAGTTCTAGGCAGTTCTAGTACTGGACTGAGTCCTGGAAGAACACAGGCTAGGAAGACGACATTATCACCCTGTAAGGTAAGCAAGAGTGAAGCGAAGACCAAATTTATCCTGGTAAGATGTGTGTGCCTAGGGGAGACAAGAAGGCCACAAAGACTGTCAACTTTGGGGTCAGAAGAATCTGATTACTTGTGGGAAATGTTCAAGAACAAACTTTAGTTCTGAAACATATATTGTTCAGAATTCTGAGGAAAATGGCAAAGCACTGTCTGCTCAAAGGAACCACAGTGGACCACAGTGTGGAAAGGGAAAGGATGTTCAGGAATGCTCACAGGGAGGTGGCCATAGGGAAGACAGACCTAGGAGGGTGTCCATCCTGACTCTATCTCCATAGCAACACAGGACAGGAGACTGTGGTGGGCACTGCATCTTTTTTGAATAGCAGAAGGCTCTAGGTAATGTGCCAACAACAGGACAGAGTCGATTCCTCACCTTTCATGCCCCTTCCTGCTTCTTCCTTCTTGCCCCTCTTATTTTATGGGTCCCAGGACCTCTGCCTTTCCACCTCCTCTAGAGGACCCTCAGAAACCACTCTCCTTCTCAGCAGTAGTAGAAAACGGAACAGAGATGTGGCTCTCCTGTGCTCCTTGTAGCAACCTCAGGAGTTGTTTTCAGAACTGCCACTCAGGTAAGGACAGCATTCTTTTTAAAGATTATTTTGATTTTTCTTATTTTTAATTGTGGAGCACACACACAGGTGCCCACAGAAACCAGAACTGGTTCCCCCTGAAGCTCAAGTTACAGGTGAGCCACCGGATGAGTGTGCTGTGGTTCCGGAGCATCACACCACAAAAGTCAGAGGGCCACAAAAGTCACTGGGCTACAAAAGCCTTCAAAGCATTGGCAGGCTTCTTCCTGCCCCAGCCTGTGGCTACCACAGTAAACTTTCCCAACAAAGCTGTCCAAAACAGCGCCCCCTGTTAAACCACCACACCTCATCCCCCAACTGCCAAGGGAGCTGTCCAAGGTAGCTCGCCTCCTCTGCCTCAGGAGGAGCTGTCCCAAAGGAGAAGTCCATAGTGGTGACACCTTTCCTGCATCAGATTACTGCCAGCACGAGGGCTGTCCCCAGTAGTAATGACTCTTTTCCTGCCTCAGCCTACAGCTTTGCAGAAAAACCATCACAGGAGCCTTTGGAGCTGTCTACAGTGGCAGCACATCCTCTCCAGCCCCACCCACCCCCAGCCGCACAGAGATAGTGCCTCAGTAAAAGCCACCAATCCCTGAGCTTCACACCCTGTACCAATTCCTTGACCAGGAAAACCCATGAATCCTCACTCTGGAAATCTCTACCCTAAAAAGCTCCACTTTCTCAGAAGTCCTGTATAAGCACTGCCCCTTTGTCCAGTCCCCTGCTGTCTGTTACTAGGAGCAGAGAGTCACCATTCCTAGATTTGTCCCTCCACACCCTGGCTCCCCCAATAAATCTCTTCCATGAGATTTCCTGCCTTATGTGGCATGCTCATCAGAAAGTGAAGAGAAGGAGCAGGGCTGAGGCTCCTGAGCTCCTGAGCTCAGCTGGGGACTCCCTGCCCTGGGAGCTGCAGCTGAGGAGACCTCCTCTCAGAGCTGGATGGTTCCTGGGCTTCCGAGTCCCAGTATACCCACCATCCAAGCAGAAAAACTTCCAGGTGCTGGGAATCAAACCCGAATCCTCTGGATGAACAGGATGTACTCTTCAAGGAGCACCCAGAAGTTTCTTTAGATCCATGATAGATAGCAGTAGGTAACAGACAGTAGGATTTCGAGAACCAGTGACTTTGAGGACTACTGACCTCCCATTTCAAAAGATCACTTTGGATAGACTTACAGCTGGTCAGTGAATCAAGGCTTTGTATGAATTCAGATGGGAGTTTATTCTGTCACTAATGTATAATCCTGTGTATTATGTTATTCCCAGAAAAAAATCCAAGTTTATGAGAAAGACACAGGATCCTACTTTGAAAAGTTCATGTACTCATAGGTTGTAAACACAGTTCACCAATATTTTGACATACTTATCTGAAATGCTGTAAGGACTGTTATCTCTACAAAGTAAACCTTCGTAGCAAATCTTGTTACTTTTACTGAAAATCTTGATTCTCACCTGGAGACACCAAACTCTAGACTCCCATGTGCCCTAATGTTTTCAGGGTGTTGGTGCATGTGTATATAAAGGGGGGGGCTAGAGGTTAACCTTGGGTGCCTACCTCAGTCTACATCCACTTCGTTTTTGAGACAGGCTTCCTACTAACCACATAGAGCTAGTTTATAATAAAGCCAGGCTCACTGGCCTGCAAGGCCTTGGGAATATATGTGTCTCCTTCAGCCTTCTTTTAAAGAGCTGTTGTTTTTAATTGTATGTAGGTCTATATGTGCAGGTGTCCACAGACACTAGCAGGGTTGGATCCCCTGGAGCTGGAGCTACAGGGAGTTGTCAACAGCCCCACATACAGTGCTGGCTAGCAACTTCGGGTCCTCTGCAAGAGCTGCAAACACATAGCTGCTGAGCCACCGTTCCAGCCCCTCAGCCAGTGCTTTTAAAGTGGGTTCTAGAAATTTAAACTCAGACCTTCATGTTTGTACAGCAAGTAGTTAACTAAGCTATTTCACTAACACAAATATTTCTGTTCTATCTATCTATCTATCTATCTATCTATCTATCTATCTATCTATCTATCTCTCTCTCTCTCTCTCAGTCTCTCTGTGTGTATATGTGTATGTGTGAGTGAGTGAGAGAGACAGAGACAGAGAGAGGAGGGGTGAGAGAAAATATATCATTGTGAGCATCCATGTGGAAGATAAGATAAAGTTCAGTTTTTGCCTTCCAACTTGAGACAGTCTCTTTTGTTGCTTTTCTATAGGATATGCTAGGCTAGCTGGTCTTTCAGCTCTTTGAAATTTCTCCTCTCTTTCACACTACGTACTCAGCTTTGATTAGGTTCTGAGGGTTGAAATCAGGGTCCTCCCACTTCTCAGATCCCCTCAGAATGTCACCCTCTGCTGGAAGGCGTTTCCTCAGCCAGGGATGAGGACTAAACTTACATGTGGGGAGAAGGTCAAATATTTAAAATATAGGTAGAGATCAAGCCAGATTAGTACACTGGAAGTTGTAGGTTCTCCTTCAAATTCATGACTTCACTAGCACAGGACAGTTGGCTAGGTTCCCAGGCAGAGTTTCCCTCAAAAATGCAAAGCTGTAGAGCCAAACCCCCCAAAATATACCTATAACACATTTCCTGCACCCAAGGCTCAGGGATCATTGCCAAAGAGGAGGCAGAAAGACTTTGAGAGCTACAAAAATGGAGTTTTCTGAGAGACCGTGTTTCCTAAAAATCTCAGAAGCTACATCCGTGACGTCTCACCAACATGGCTGCCTGAATATGACCTGAACAAGGATGACAACAACAGATATAATAACATGGACGGGGGGTGGGGGGGAGCTCAGCCGGTCTTAACCCCAGACAAATAACTTCGGGCACCTGCACACTGCTGAGAGTGGGACAGGCTGTCCTTCCCAGGGTCAGTCTGAAAACACACGCGTGCAGGTTACATTACAGACCGAGCAGGTTGTATTTATGTTATCACGTACATTCACGTACACATACCAACAACTAGAAAAAGGACACAAACTTGAAAGAGAGCACAGTGGAGGTTCAAGGAGTTGAGGAAGAGGAAAGAAAAAGGGAAATGATATAATTTCAAGGACTGAAAATAATTTTGAAAACTCTCACCACTTATACACCTTTTCCCAATCCTCTTCTCACTCAGAACCACTTTTCTTAACCCCAGATTGCTACAGTGGGCACCTCTAGCCCTCACATCCTCAGCCTCTCATCGAATCTCTCTTCTTACCCCTTTCCCCCGGAACTATTTTGCCCACTTACTCTTCAGACTTCTGCAGGCCATCTCCCCTACCCAAGACCATCATCTCCCAGCTAACAGCCTTTGATTCCTTCCCTGACACTGTCTTTTTCCTCACACTTAGAAGGCCTGCTTCCCCAACCGCCTCCCATAGGCCTCCCTCAGACACTTTGTTCCTAATCCACCTTCATAGACAGGATCATCAACACGTTCTCCAGCCCTTAGATGTCTTCCAGAGCCTAGTGCAGCCAGTCTTAGGCAGTTCTGTGATGGACAAGCCACTGCTTCAAGATTATAAGCTATGGAAAAATCAGTCTGCTCCCCCCCCACCCCCAGGACAGGCTTGTTAACAGAGACCTCCCTGCAAAAAGCAAAAACAAAAACAAAAACAAAAAAACAAAAACAAACAAAAAACAGGATCATGGGAGACAAGGAATATAGGGACAGATTTGCAGACAAAAGATAAAGAGTTAAGATAGCCAATATTCCCCTGGCAAGGTTTGGGGTACAGTTCTCATTCCTATCTCCTTGATTCCTACAGCCTTTCCAACTCTGTCCCCTGCCCTGGATGGACTACCCAGAACTCAACCACAGCAGTGGCTTGTCCCAAGTTTAATCTGGAAAAGCTCTCCATATCAGGGTGCACCACAGGCGGGAGCTAGAAAATACCTGAGCCAGTCCTTTTAGTTCCCAAACAGCAGTTTCCGGTGCCCACCTGCCAAGCCTTTCTACGTGCTGGACAAGTGGGGAAACAGAAGTCAACCTCCAACACAGCCCAGGGCCAGGCCTCTGGTTCTAACTGTGGCCAACTGGAGGGCCCTGTGATCTGGGTCTCTCACCATTTTCTATACCTCAATCTACAATTCTCTTCACTGGGTCTTCCAGGTTCCTCAAGTACCACCTTCTGTCCAGAGAGCAACAGGACCCCAACAGGACAGACCCATTCACAGTCTTTTTCATACACACTGTCATAGTTAGGGTTTTACTGCTGTGAACAGACACCATGACCAAGGCAAGTCTTATGGAGCATGGCAGCATCCAGGCAGATGTGGTACAGGAGGAGCTGAGAGTTCTACATCTTCATCTGAAGGCTGATATCAGAATACTGGCTTCCAGGCAGCTAGGATGAGGTCTTAAAACCCACACCCACAGTGACACACCTAATACAACCAAGGCTACACCTACTCCAATGGGGCCACACCTTCTAATAGTGCCACTCCCTGGGCTGAGCACAGACAAACCATAATATTCCACTCCCTATCCCCAAGGCTTGTTCAAACCCATGAGTCTATGGGGGCCCATAGATAGCCATAACATAAAATACATTTAGTCCAACTTCCAATGTTCCCATAGTCTATAACAGTCTACACAATGTTAAAAGTCCAAAGTTCAAGTATCTTCTGAGATTCTTTCCATCATATAACTGTAATCCCCAAAGCAAGACAAAAAACAGCTGGGAAAAATCAATCTCAGCATGTCCATATCTGATCACTGCATCTCAGGAGGGATGGTCACTACATCACAGGTGCTATGTTCAATGCATGTCAGGTGAGAGTCACTACATCTCAGGTGGTATGCTCTCTGCATCACAGGTGGAATGGTATTGAATTACACGTGGGATGGCCAATGCAGCTCAGGTGGAATGGTCACTGAATCATAGGTGAAATGGACACTGCATCACAAGTGGGATGGTCACGGTCACTGCAGTTCAGGTGGGATGGTGACAATATCTCAGGTTGTATGGTCACTGCATCACACTTGGGATGGTCACTGCATCTCAGGTGGAATAGTCACTACATCTCAAAGCAGCCTTCAGATCTCTAACTCCTTTTTCATCTTTGTTGACTTCAACAAACTTCTCTTGGGGTGGTTCCACTCCCTGTTAGCAGCTTTCCTCAGCATGTATCCCATGGCTCTGGCATCTCAAACATTTTGGGGTCTTTAAGGCAATTTCAACCTCACAGCTTCTTGTTTCAATATCTGGGATCCACACACGATCTTCTGGGCTCCTCCAAAGGGTCACACCTCCAGTTCTGTACTCTGTAGGACTCTAGGCTCTGGCTGATCCACTCTGCTGCTGCTGCTCTTGGTGGTCATCCCATGGCACTGGCATCTACAATACACTGGGGTCTTCTGCTGCAACTAGGCTTCACCAATAGCCTCTCATAGACTCTCTTCATGGTGTCAAGCCTCAACTCCTTTGCATGACCCCTTCAGTCCTGGGCCATCAACTGCAACTGAGGCTGCACCTTCACCAATGGCCTTACATGGCCTCTCACAGTGACAAGCCACAGCTGCTCTCCATGACCCCTTCATGCCTTCAAAACCAGTACCACCTGTGTGACTCTTACACATTACCAAGTACAGCTACAGCATGAGGTACATCCTTGGCTATCTCTGAACACAGCTTCTTCGTGCTCTCAGAAAATACTTCTCAGAAGATTTCACCTCAGTGATGCTGGTCTCTTCTGAAGCACCAGCTAACCAGCATCAATTGTCCTAGTAGTCTCCTCCTCATGACTATGATGCGAGAGCCACATGGCTGAAACTGCTTAGTTCTGCTGCTTGCTAGGGCTGGAACATGGCCCCCTTGTTCTATTACATTATCACTAACTTTCTGTTTTCCAACTCCCTCACTGCCTAAGCTTGGCTGTCCTGGAACTTGCTCTGTAGATTGACCTTGAACTCAGAGATCTGCATAGCTCTGTCTCCTGGGATTAAAGGCTTGTACTACCACTCCTGAACCTAAATTTAGCTGGGTGGGATCTTGCTTCAAGGTTACCACTCCCTTAATTCGATTTAATATCTTTGGACACATGATTCAGCTCCGTTTCATTTCTTGGTGCCCCTTTAATACTCAAACCATATATTTTATATTTTTTGTTTCTAAACTTATTCAAAATGGTCCTTATGAGGCTTAACCAGAGAACAAAGTCTATGATGGGTGTTTCTGAGACTTCCTTTGTCAATGCAATTAATCTGAGTCTCCTCACCTTAGCCTCAGGCAGACTCTTCAGACAAGGGCAAAAAGCAGCTACAAACTTCACCAAAATATTACAAAAGTGGTCTCTATGCCACATACTGAAATTCCACTGGAACCTCTTGGGTCAGGTCTGCATGGTTCAAATCACCCACAGCAACAAGGTCTTCCATATTCCTACTAGGATAGCCCATTAAACCCCACTTAAGGCATTCCACTGCTCGCCAAATCCAAAGTCCCCAAATTCACATTCTTCCAAACAAAAGCATGGCCAGGCCTATTACAGTAATACACCAGTCCCTGGTACCAACTTGTCTTAGTCAGGGTTTTACTTCTGTGACACACTTACTCCAACAGGGCCACACCTCCTAATAGTGCCACTCCCTGGGCTGAGCATAGACAAACCATAACACACCCCTAAATTCATCATGAGTAGAAGGGGGGACAGAAAAGCAGCTGATGCCTGAATGCCTGCCACATGTCTGTCCCCCCTAGGTTCCTCTTTACTTCTACATAAAAAGGACCCACTATGAACACTGATGGTGCACGTGTATAATCCTAGACACTTTAGAAGCCAATATAGGAAAATAGCAAGTTCAAGGCCCTACTGGTCTACACTGGGGCCCTGTCTCTATCCTGGCACAGAATTTGTTTAATATGCACAAATCTCCAGGTATTCGATCCTCAATACCATATATACAGACATAGATATAGCTCAAGGAAGAGGAGACCAATAAAAGTCAGCCAGGAATGAAGTAGCAATCAGTACTCCAACCCATGTCCTAGAACTCCAGGGTCTCAGAAAATCCGTTCCCGTTGAACAGACGGTAAGACATCCTGATATTGAACAAAGATGAAGTGACCACAGAGGTGAAGCAGAGTCCGATCGCATGCCTAGGTCTGACAGTCAAAGCCAGTCACATACACAGATACATCACACAGATGCAGATCAACACCCAGACACATAAAGGCAGGCGCACATAAGCTAGCCCTGGATTCACCTCCCCAGGTGCACATAGATGAGTAGTGGAGAGGAAGAGAGGCAATCAGCCACTGCCTTCTCAATAAAGGGAGAAGATTCACACAGCCCACGTCCTGGAGACTCCAAGTGACATAAGGAAATGCTTCGCGCCAGCAAAGCCATAGTGCTGGCCGGCGCTCCTACACCTAGATTTGGAGAGTCCCGTTCAAAAAACCACAAAGACATGGAAACTAACACACAAACCCAGAGGCGCACTCAGAACCCAGCGGAAAACACAGCGCGACTCCGGGAACGCACTGGCCTAGATGCAGGACAACTGCGCTTTCTGCAGCGCGCCTGGCCAGGCCACTCTCAAAAGCCTATCTCTGCCGCCCCGGCCCAGGTGCCCGAAAACCCATCAGCCCTGGGCTGGACGGGACCGTCCGGAGGGGCCAGGCAGGAAGGTGCGGTGTGCCAACACTGAGTCCAAGTCAGGACGCCATGCGCTCACCATTTCCGGTTCCTGGACACCAGGGTCCTAATTACGGAGCTTCCCTCAGCAGCGATCGGCACTGACGACAGAAAGAGGCAGAGAATCGCAGGAACGAAGACCGAGAAGCGCCTGACAGATCCCAACCGGGATGGTGGTGGGTGGGTAGTGGTAAGTGGGCGGGGATAAAAAGAACCTTCGTTCAAAGCCCGCCCTCTTACTTTCTCAGGGAATCCGATTGGATCCTCCTATAACAGTGCTTTTGATTGGACAGGACTTCAGACCTTGCCCTCCTGAGTGACTGGAGAAAGGAGCTTCGTAGGGGTGTGGTCTTTCCAGTGGCCAACAAATGCTAGACAGGTCACACTGTCTCTGAGCTGCCAGCACTCCAACCCCACGGAGTGAAAGTAACCACTCTGCACTCATGTAGAAAGGAATTTCTTTGCCACTGGCGAACGACTCAATAGTAACTGTGATTTTTGCTTTTGTTTTGTTCTTTTCATTTAATTAGCAGATTTTTCTTGTTTTACTTTTTGTCGTTTTTACGTCCTATTTATTTATTGGTTTTCGTGGGGTTTCACCTGCCTCGGCACGCTTGTAGTGTTCTGAGGACAACTTGTGAGAGTTGTTCTTTCCTTCTACCATGTGAATCCCACGGATCGCCTTGTCAGCTTTGTATGTAGGAGCCTTTACTCATTAAATCATCTCATTGGCCAAGTTTGTTTCTTCAAATTTTTCTCTTATTTATATGTGTACGTGTGTGGCCAGAGAAGGAGGTTGAATATCTTCTTCTGTGACACTTGGACTTTATTCCCCTGGGACAAAGTTTCTTGCTTAACTTGGAGGAAAGCTGGCAGCCAGCCCACCCCAGTGGACCCCCCCCCCCCCATCTCTCCATATCACTCAATTTTCCTATGTAGATGCTAGAGATTCAGATTCAGGGTCTCACACTTGGAGATTCACCCTTAGTCTTTAAACCATCCCTCCAGCTTATTTTTGGCTCAGTATGTTATCCTGACTTGCTGGGAACTCGTTACAGAGCCAGATATGACCTTGAACTTGTAGTAGTCTCTCTATAAAGCCTGAACATTTCTGTGACTAGAGTTTAATTTATAGTTAATGTGTTACTCTACCTGATGTTGATTGTTTTAATCCATACTCAAGGGCAGCAATAAAATTATATCACACAGACTAGATTACTTCTGAATTCGTTTTCTCAAAGTATCAATGGTGTTATTTGGCCATGTTGTTCATAAATAACATGGTTTTGTTTATTATTTAAAAGTAAAGCCATAAAGACGCCTCGTTGGGTAAAGGGGTTTTCCAACAAGTTGGATAACCTGAGTTCCATTCCTAGAACCCAGATACTATAAGGAAAGAACCCACTCTCAAAAGTTGTCCTCTGACCTCCATAGGTGCTCTGTGATAGCCATATTGATTGCTTTTCTGGTGCTATGCTTAAACACTGACCAAAAGCAATTCAAGGAGGAAGGGTTTTATTTGGCTTATAACTTTGTCTTTGAGGGAAGTCAGGGCATGATGGGTGCACAAAAGTTCTTGCATCCACAGAGCATTAGGAAGCCAGGAATGTTAAACACATTGGGTTCTCTCCTCAGTGGAAGAGACAAAAATGCTTGCTTTCCCATCCAGAAGACTAGAAGTAGATATTGTTAATGACCTGGTGACATCTGAGCTGTCTGCGGAGGCAGACCAAACTCACCTTTTGCTATAGAGGCAGACCTTACCCAAATCCTGCAAGGTGTTTATTTCACAACATCTCTCCCTCCATTGCTTCTAATGAATAAAACCCATCCTTATCAGGGATGCCACATGTATTTTATGGCCTGCTAACCTCTATGCTATTGATCAGAGATCGCACGAGAATCTAGGATATTTAGCTGTAGAACCCATCTCCATGGTCACATGTACTCTGTAAAGGAATTTCTATATAGTAAAACCTTCAGCTTTATTGTGCCCTTAGATCTAGAATGATTGTTTCCTGGAAGGAAGCTTTTTCCCAAACTACTGTGTTTAAAATATGCTGACAATGAACCGCCTAACATTAGACTCCCTGAGTCTGGTCTAGGTTGGTGAAGTCAATGTAGACCATTTTCATTCTCTTCGCTTCATGGGTTGGGTCAACTGCAGGGATGCATTCCTCAAGGTGGTGTAATGGCTATTCCTGGTTGTCAACTTGGCTATATATCCAGAATTGGAGGGTTCACCTGTGATCCAGATCTTGAGGCTGGAAGACACAAGTTTCTGACCTGAATCTTAGCATGGGGCATATTGGCTATGAAGGGCTTAGGCCCAGGCAAGGTGGTTCACACCTTTAATCCCAGGAGACTAAGGCAAGGAGATCTCTGAGTTCAAGGTCAGCCTGGGACAAAACAAGTCCCATATCCAGGCATGGTAGTACACACCTTTAATCTGGGCCACACCTTCTGCTGGAGACCTATATAAGGACATTGGAAGAAGGAAGACTCACTCTTCTTGCCTGCTTGCACTTACTTGCCAACACATCTGTTGGAGCCTACTTCTACAGAAGACCAGCTGAAACAACTAGCCTCGTGGGACTGAGTAACTACTAGATCCTTGGACTTCCCATTCACAGCTGACCACTGTTGGGTTAGTTGGACTACAGACTGTAAGTTATCACAACAAATTCCCTTAATATAGAGAGACATTCCATAAGTTCTGTGACTCTAGAGAATCCTGACTAAATACAGATGGGGACTCCACTGGGGTAGGAGCTTGAAGCAGAAACCATGGAGAAATGATGTTTACTGGATTGCTGACCAGATCACAGTCAACTACCTTTCTTATACAGCCCAGGTCCATCTGCCTAGGGATGGTACTACCTATGTTGGGCTGGGCACTTCTAAATCAATTATCATTTTTAAAAGTGCCCCACAGACAAGTTCACAGGCTAATTGTGTAATTGTTCCTCTTCCTAGGTGTGTAAAGCCAACAGCCAAGATTAGCCATCACATGCACACACACAATAAATAAAATGGAAAAAGCAAAGAAATTTATAAGTTCAATGGAAATCAGAAGGGGGAAAAAAGGCTATTTCTACATGTGAGAACCAGAGAATGCTATTTCCTTTTTGGTTTATATAATAAATACTGAAGACTCAGTGCAGACTCAAGAGGACCTAGAGTTATTAATTGATTCACAAATCACTGGTCACAGCAGAACTCTAGTGAGTTACCGGGAGCCTCCCAGTGGGATGAAACTGGACACAGAGTAGGACTCTGGTGTGATTGTCTCTGGACGTTCTCGCTCTCTACCCATACTGAAATACTGATACCTTCTAAAAAGTCCTAAAAACTTTCTTGCTCTTTCAGAGGGTAAAAAGCTGCTGGGTTAGGTGATTGAAACCTGTAGCCTAACAGCAGGGGGGATTAAGTAATGTGGCCTTTGTTCTATCTCAGCAGGAACGTTGCGGCTCTAACTTTGAACCAGCTAGTCTAAGTCAAAGGAAGAAAAAGGGACACTTTGAAGTGATTATGGCTGTGAGTGCTATGGAGGCATATGAGCAGGTCCAGAAGGGCCCCCTAAAGCTGAAAGGCGTGGCGGAGCTTGGAGTGACAAAGCGAAAGAAGAAGAAGGACAAAGACAAGGCCAAGATGCTGGAGGCCATGGGGACAAGCAAGAAGAGTGAGGAGGAGGAGAAGAGGCACTGCATGGACAAGCGCACGCCAGCGCAGGCAGCCTTCGAAAGGATGCAGGAGAAGCGGCAAATGGAAAGAATCTTGAAGAAGGCGTCAAAAACCCACAAGCAGAGAGTGGAGGACTTCAACCGACACCTGGACACACTCACTGAGCACTATGACATTCCTAAAGTCAGCTGGACCAAGTAACCTGCCCCTGGTACAAAAGGCAGGAGGCCAGGCCAACTGTGTTGCTTGCCTCTGTGTTTTCTAGAATGTTTTACACCTGGCTGGTGCATCTGCTGAGGTCAGGCTTTCTGAAACTTGATTAAAGTTAGGCTGTCCTTTGACTGGGTTTTGGTTTGGGGGTAGTTCCCTTTTTTTGTTCAGACAGCAACATTGTAGACTGACATGCTGAGATCATTTCTGGGTGAAAGCCATGGAAGGATAGTCCCCTTCTCACCCCCATTGCAGCATCTGTCTTCACTTATACCACAATGCCAGGACAGAAAGCTTATGTGGACCACCACAGAAGTTCCCACAGTGAGGCTCCATTTTGGGCCACCTAGATAGCAGATTGCATCTGCAACACCACCTGAAGAAAGGGCAGGACACAGGACACAAGTCTCCAGCACATATAGCCTGTCCCACATCCATGCAGTGGACTGCTATGGCAGATGTTGCTAATCTCAGTTCTCAATAATGGCACCTGGGTTTCTAAGCATGTTGCATATGGTAGGAGCCTGGCATTCCTGGTCTAAGGACACCAAATGCCAGACATGGCCAGGGCAAAGTGCCAGCAGACATGCTGTAGCGGTGCAGATGCTGCAGAGCTGTGTCATCTGAGGGTCTAGGTGAACCACTTGAAGAGTATCTGCACACCTGTTGAGAGATGCAGCTTCTGTTGCCATGGATACTAAAAGAATGACAAATCGGTGGAGCTGACATGTATGTAATAAAGCAAATACCAGCTACAGAGTGTGAATATTGTCTGTATAGGCTGTCCATCACAGGGATACCTTTCTATTCTGCCCATGTCCCTGAACAATGAAAGGTAACCCTGTGATGGACAGCCTACACAGTGCAGAACCTGTTTAGTGTGGGAAAAATTAAATGCTTTTGTATTTTAAAGGTGCACATGTGTACATACAATATGGGTGCATAATTATGTAATTATATAATTATATAATGTGCATTGGATGTCTGCACATGTACATGTGCACATGTGTAAAGGACAACCTGAAGGGTTGACTCCTTCCACCATGCGGACCCTGGAGATCGGATCCAACTCAGGCCGCAAACTTGGCTGCAAGTGACTTTACCCACTGAGCTATATCACAGTCCAGATGACGCATTTATTCCACCTGTGGTCACAACTGAGAGAGGTGGAGCGTGCATACCTTTTTTTTAAAAAATTATTTTATTAGATATTTTCTTCATTTACGTTTCAAATGCTATCCCGAATGTCCCCTATACCCTCCCCCAACCCTGCTCCCCTACCCACCCACTCCCACTTCTTGGCCCTGGCCTTCCCTTGTGCTGGGTCATATAAAGTTTGCAAGACCAAGGGGCCTCTCTTCCCAATGATGGCTGAATACACCATCTTCTGCTACATATGCAGCTAGAGTCACGAGTTCTGGGGTTACTGGTTAGTTCATAATGTTGTTCCACCTATAGGGTTCTAGACCCCTTCAGCTCCTTGGGTTCTTTCTCTAGCTCCTCCATTGGGGACCCTGTGTTCCATACAATAGCTTACTGTGTGCATCCACTTCTATGTCAGGCACTGACATAGCCTCACAAGAGGCCTCTATATCAGGGTCACTTCAGCAGAATCTTTCTGGCATGTGCAATAGTGTCTGGGTTTGCTGGCTGATGATGGTTTGGATCCCCGGGTGGGGTAGTCTCTGTTTTCCTTCAGCATGTGTGTCTGTCTTCGCTGACATCACTCTGCTGATCAGCCCGAGTCCAAGGAAGCAGCAGGAAACTTCAGCACACCACCACAAGGTTTTTGATGCATTCTCTCTATAGAGTCCTGACAAATGCAGCTCAACTGTGAAATGTAAAATGGACCAGTTCATGCATGTTGTTAGCAAAGAATCTTTCATCACATGTCCTCTCATATGCTTGCTTTAGCAGAACATCCTTTCTCCTGTATTTTGTTCAGCGAAATGATCCCTCATGAGTCCACCTTAGCCTTTCACCTGTGTTCATGTCAGCTAAATGTTCCTTCACGTTTTCCCCAGCAAAACACCACCCAATACAACTGACTTCCTAAAGAAGCTTTAAGTCACCACTTCAGTTCTTGGCTTTTCCAACCAATCGGAATCAGAAACTCTAAAAGAGCTGTGTTTGCTCTTCAACAGCCTTCTCTGGATAGCTGCTAGAAAACATTCTCAAAGAGTTCTGTTTGCTCTCTAAATTACTCCTGGGATTTCCAACCAGGATCAGAAATTCTATTAGGAAAAAAAAATCTAAAAGAGCTATGAAAACTTCTGAAAGAGTTGTGTTTACTCTTCATGGATTTTCTGACTAAAATCAGAAATCCATTAGAAAAAACTCTTGAAGAGCTGAGCTCTCCAGAAATCTTACGACAGCTCAGCTCTCACTAGAAAAAATAAAATCTAAACAATTGCTATTGCTTTTTGCTAGGCCATCTCATGCAGACACGAGGCCCAGCTTTTTATTTACATATCAATTCAGTTTTTTATTCCAGGTTCTTTTTTTGATTATCCTATGAATCAATATCCCATATCTTCAAGCCTTTGATTCTTAGGAGACAGCAAAAGAATTCAGAGATCTGCTTACCTCTATTAAGCACAGACAATAATATAGCTGGGTGGAATCCTGCCCTAAAATTACCATTTCCACCATACATTTTCCTAGGCTGACCTTGAACTGAGGAATCAACCTGCCTTTGTATCTGCCTGCCTTTTTATCTTTATGACAAGCTGGCTCACTAATGCAGCTGCCTTTGTTCCTTTAGATTCATGAAAGTTCTTCATATAATTCATATTGCATCCTTATTTTTTGTACAGTTGAGAAATTACATATTTTTGAACTCATGTTTTTAGAGTTCTTTTCCACAGTCCTAAAGACTATCCTAAAGGTCCAAGTATTTACCATTTTGCTAAAGACATAGACACACCCTTGACTCCTGGATCCATGCTGTGTCTAATTATTATGCTGTCATTAACATTAACAGGGAGAACATTCCTTGGAAGAACTTGAAAATATGTACATTATTATCCAAACAAGCCTTAAGTCTACAGTAGCCATCAATACTCATGAAGGCCCTAGAGGCAAGAACCATGTCATTCTGTCCCTACTATGGCCATGCTAGTCTCAGCAGCCTGACAATGGCATTTGAAACCCCAAAGCCTACCCCCAGTGACACACTTCATCTAAGAAGACCATATCTGCTCCAATGCCTCCTAATCCCTACTCCAAGTAGTGCCAAGTGTTTGGTTAAAGTTTTATTGCTGTGAAGAAACACCATGTCCATGAAAATTCTTATAAAGGAAAATATTTAATTGGGTCTCTCTTAAGATCAGAGGTTTAGTTCATTATCTTTATAGCAGGAAACACAACAGCCAATAGGCAGACCAGAGATGAGAGAGGCTCCCTGAGTCAGTGCAGGTTACCTTAGCTGAAATGGCCAACCATGGGGATATGGAACCTGAAGAGGACACCTCCAGCAGTCAGACAGGACTCCCAGTGGAGGGATGGGGACACAACCACCTACATAACTCTTGACCCCAAATTTGTCCTGTCTAAAAGAAATCCAGGAACAAAGATGGTACAGAGACTAAAGATATGGATGACCAGTGACTAGCCCACTTTGAGACTCAACCCATGGACAAGCACCAATCCCTCACACTATTAATGATGCTATGTTGTGCTTGCAGGCAGGAGCCTATCATAGCAGCCCTCTGAGAGGATCTACCCAGCAGCTGACTAAGATAGATACAGATACCCATGACAAACACTAGACAGAGGTTGGGGACCCCTATGGAAGAGTTGAGGGAAGGATTGAAGGCTCTGAATGGCAACCCCACAGGAAGACCAACAGTATCTAACCTGGACCCATGAAAGCTCCCAGATACTGAACCACTAACAAAAGAGCATACACAGGCTGGACTAAGGCTCCCATATGTCTAAGGCGACATATGTAGCAGAGGAATAACTTGTCTGATCTCAGTGGAACAGGATGCACCTAATCCTACAGAGACGCAATTCACCAGGGTAGGGAATAAAGAGACAGGGCACTACCTATAAAAGATGAAAGGGGTGAGGGAGAACTGGTGAGGGAGGACTGGGAAGGCGAGCAGCATTTGGAATATAAATGAATGAATGAATGAATGAATGAATGAGGTGAAAACCTCTGTGGTAGTTTGAATGATTACTGTTCCCCTGACGCACATGTATTTAAACACTTGATCCCTAGTTTATCTCACTGTTTGGGGAAGTTAGTGGCCGTGCTAGAACTTTGGATGGTCTTAGGTATTTCGTGGTCTTCTTCATGGCCCACTCATGTTTGCTCTCTCTACTTAGTATTATTGAAGATTTAATCTTTTAGCTTCTTTGGAGATACCAAAATATCCATGAAAAAACATAACTTAAACAATATATCTACTAATCCAGACCTGCAGAGGACTCTTGAAGGAAAACTCCTACACAAGGAGGGTATCTACACCAAAGAAAAACCAAGAAATTAATCAATTCACAGCAAATCCAAAAGGAGAGAATCACATAATACCACCTCCAACAACAAACATAACAAGAACTAACAATCATTTGTCTTTAATCTCTCTCAACACCAATGGACTCAATTCCCCAATAAAAAGACATAGGCTAACAGACTGGACATGCAAGCAGGATCTAGCATTTTGCTGCATACAAGAATCATACCTCCATGACAAGAAATTGGAGGGATACCATACAAACAACGTAACAGCATATGTGAAAGCTCTACAACAGAAAGAAGCAAACACATCCAAGAGGATTAGATTGCAGAAAATAGTCAAACTCAGGGCTGAAATCAACCAGTTAGAA
>NC_034590.1:11208694-11209130 GCF_900095145.1 Mus pahari | reverse complement strand
TTCTGCCTTCAGGACACCACTCAGCAGCTCAATCAAGTGCTGTGTCTTCTCAGCTCCTAAGGTGGTCTATCCATGTTTATCTCATTTGATCTCCTTTCAATCAGCATTCATCATGATTAACCATTCTTCACCCAGGAACTCCTCTTTATCCCCATTCTCCTAACCTTCACCACCTTCCTGGCCACTCCTTAAATTCCTTCAATGGATCTTTGTACCCTAGACATGCATATGTTGGGTTGTCTTCAACCCCATCTTTGAACTTCTCTCCCAGCTTCCCTTGATGTTAGGTCACAGCCATAACTTCAGGTTACATCTAAGACTTACAAAATCACATATTGTCAACCAGAGAGAAGACAAATTTCGTTATCTTCCTCCTCCCAATTGGATTAAAAGCTCAGTAAGAACAAAAAAAAAAAAAAAAAAAGAAGTGCTTATA
>NC_034590.1:11184624-11185634 GCF_900095145.1 Mus pahari | reverse complement strand
CCACAAGAATAAGAATATCAAAGATACATTCCTAGAAGTGGACCAGTCAGCAGGAGGGCCTGCTTGCTTTTTCCATGATGCAGGTCGCCATGTTGCTCTTCTCAAAGGTTGCTTGTAACAACTGGTGCCCCCCAACCACCCCCCAAGGATGGACGGGGTCATGTGCTAGGAGCTATGGGAAGCTGAGGAAGCACTTGGTTGTTTTATGGGTGCAGAGTCTCCTGGAGCCTGAGTTACATGAGTTACACGTGGGTGTGAGCTGCCTGGTATGGGTGCTGAGACTGACCTTAAGGAAGACAGCAAGTGTTCTTAACCACGGAACCGTCTCAGCCCTCCTGCCAAATTCTTCCCTTTCTGTACCAGAGGTTCTCAAACTTCCTAATGCTGTGACCCATTAATCAAGTTCCTCATGTTGTAGTGACCCCTAAACCATAAATTATTCTTGTTGCTACTTCATAACTTTAATTTTGCTACTGTTATGAATCATCACATGAATATCTGTGTTTTCTGATGGTGTTAGAGAAAAGGGCATGGGGGTCAGGACCCACAGGCTGAGAAGCACTGTTCTATGTNTGCTAGGATTTTTTGTTTGTTTGTTTGTTTGTTTTGTTTTGTTTTGTTTTGTTTTGTTTGTCTCTCATGATTTCTTTCCCCCATGGCCTCTAAAATTCCTGTTCTTGCCTTAAACACAGCAGGTGGGTTCTTTTAACAGCTAAATACCCAAGGCTAACTCTCCAAGACCAAGATGGTTTTTCTCATGGCTTGGGTCCAAAACAACCCTTATGCACATGTATTGAACACTTGGGAATGTGCTGGGTAGAGAGGGAAGTGCAACTTGGGAAGATGGAACCTAGTCAAGGGACATGGTCACTGGGAGCAGGCTGTTGGGGACACTATCTGTCTCTGGCTTCCTCCTGTCCTGCTTTCTGCTTTTTCCATGATTGGAAAATGAACAAGCCTCAGCTGTGAGCTTACACACACACACACACACACACACACACACACACACA
>NC_034590.1:11158794-11184534 GCF_900095145.1 Mus pahari | reverse complement strand
CACACACACACACACACACACACACACACACACACACACGGGCCGACAGCCCCTCCTGCTGCCGTGCTTTCCTGCCAGCACAGACTGGGACACCCTGACACCAAGCACCGACATAAGTGCTTCCGCTGTTAAGTGTTTCTGCAATATATCTCCTCATCACAGTGATCAAAGTAACCGGCACAGGTCTCCAAAATAGATGGACGTGATAGGGTACCTGTTCCCACCACCACCACCACAGCCTTCCTGTTCCTTTTGCTCATGGATGAATGTGTGCCCATAGGTTAATGTGTTTTCACCGTGAACTCCCTTAGTGACTTTGGTATTGCTGTAAAGAGACACCATGACCAAGGCAACTTATAAAAGAAAACATTTAATTTGTCAGCTCATAATTCCAGAGGGTTAGAGCCCATCCCAATTTTGGAAGGCAGCATGGTAGCAGGCAGGCCGGCATGACACTGGAGCAGTATCGGGGAGCTTTCCTGTTGAAATAACAACCACAAGACAGACAGACAATAGTGTAGGCTTTTTAAGCCTCAGAGCCTACCTCCAGGCACATACCCCCACACACCTTAATCCTTCCTAAGCAGTTCCACTAAAAACAGAAGACACATTCAAATATGCAACTATGGGGTCTATGTTTATTCAAACCACCATATTCCCCAAGGGCAGGGGCAGCCTCCTTCATCGTCCTAAGAAGCCAGGCAGGGATACAAAGGGCTACTTCATGACTGTTAAATGAATGAGTGGCCCAGGTGGAACTTTGTGGAGCATGCTCTCCAAGACCTGGTGGCTTTATCCTAAGCAATTAGGTGTGTCTGGTGCTCTGTGCCTGCCGCTCTGGGGATCATATTTCTCTGTGACATTGCCTTCATTCTTCTGAGCGTGTTGTGTAAAGTGTTCTTTGTTTTCATTTCTCTTCCTACTTCTCTGGCTTCATTGAGGCCTCCAGGGGAACTCCTGGGAGGATGGGCACAGTAGCCGGATACACACAGAACACACAAATAAAAGATAAACACTTCTGTCTCGCAAAGGCAGGGGAAGGGACAGCATGCAGCCTCACAGCTGGGTGGGTGCAGATGTGGTCTGTCGGCACAGCCTGGGTTTGCACCATTTCTCTTGAAACTCAGTCTCTTTGCGTTTTATTTCTGCTCATACGGAGGGAGGGGATTGGGCGAGCACGAGTGACTAGGGAAGTCTGAGGAGGGTAGTAGATCCCCTGGATCTGGTGTAACTGCAGCTAAGCTGGAAGAGAACGCTAGGAACTAGACTCTGGTCCTTAGCAAGAGCAGTACTCACTCTTAACCACAGAGTCATCTCTCAAATCGAAAAATCCATCTTGTCAACCATCACAACTGAAATCTTTCCCAAAATGCCCTCCATTCTCATAACAACCTACCCGAGTGCTAGGGACAAAGCCCCGGTCCTTGTTCCCTGTGCGTGCCAGGCGAGTGCACTGAGACACACCCAAGCCCTTGGGTTTGTTTTATTTCTCAAACAGCTTTACTAAGTTGCCTAGGCAGACCGAGAATGTCCTATCCTCCTGCCTCAGTCTTCCAAGTGAGATTATAGGTATGAGTCACCATACCCACTTAAAACAAAAAACAAAAACCCTGCTTTCCCAACATTTTGCTCTGAACTTCTTGTACCCATCCAGAGTCTTAAAAACCCAAGTAATGGGACCTGTTTTATATAACGATGGGACATGACAAGAAGCCCTAACCTGACAGTCCTGCCCAGAAATGAACTGTTCAACCCCAGTCATTAGACCGTCAATGCTCAGACCCGGGTAAGTTACACAGATCCCCACTATGCCTAGAGAAACTCATTATGTAGCCAGGAATCCCTTTTGCTCTGCAGCGCCTGGGAGACCCTAGTAGTCTGCAGGTGAGACATATTAGTAGCTGCCTTGGCCTCTGTAAAACCTGCTTATCACTGTGGGAAAGGGTGAAGTGGCCTTTTTGTTACTATGTAACGGGAAAGTGAGAAAACACCTAAGAAGCAAAACAATTTTGCTGCCCAGCTGTGGATGCCATGAACAGTTACAATGCACGCCTTTCTGATGTCTGCCTTAAAATCTCACCTTAACCCCTCTGCTGCAGGGCATGTTGTTTCGGCTCTAAGGCTGTGATCCTTCTGCTAGCAGTAAAAATAAATTCATTTCATCCAAATTCGAATTGAGATGAAGTCTCTATTTTTTTCCCCCCCAGTGGATTTGAACAACAATATCCATGAGCTGAGAGTAGCTTCCACATTTTTAAGGGTTTGGAACGTGTCTTAGTTAGGGTTTTACTGCTGTGAGCAGACACCATGACCAAGGTAACTCTTCTAAGGACAACATTTAATTGGGGCTGGCTTACAGGTTCAGATGTTCAGTCCATTATTATCAAAGTGACATGGTAGAATCCAGGCCGGCATGGAGCAGGAGGAGTATTGAGAGTTCTACAGCTTCATCTGGAGGCTGCTAGGAAAATACTGGCTTCCAGGCAGCTAGAATAAGGAAGGGTCTTAAGCCCACTCCCACAGTGACACACCTACTCTAACAAGGCCACACCACCTACTAGTGCCACTCCCTGGGCCAAGCATATACAAACAATCACAGAGCGAAAATACGAAAGAATGCTTCATAACACGTTAAAATTATAGTAAATTCAAATGTAAGTGTCCATACTCATACCTGTCTCCGTTTTACCCACGGCTGCTTTCACTCTGTAGTGTGCTGGTCCCAGAGACCCCTTTGCTAAATCCCAAATACTTACTGCCTGGCCCTTTATACACAAAATTTGCCAGCCCCTGACTTAGATTTACAGGTTATTAAGTGCCGTTTGTGTGGTTGTGGTTCTGGGATGGAACCCAGGGCCTTGCACAGAAGTGCTCCACTGCAAAGACCCTTCTCCAGCTCTCCAAGGATTAAGACTTTGTTGGTTTTACCCCTAAGTATGTTGTTAGTAGCTCTTTTACATTCTTTTCCTGGGATGGAACCCAGAATTTCTAGGGCACAGGAGAGGGCACTACATCAAGCAGTCCTCCTCCTCCTCCTCCTCCTCCTCCTCCTCCTCCTTCTTTGGTTTTTCAAGACAGTGTTTCTCTGTGAAGCTCCTGTCTGTCCTGGTACTCACTCTGTAAATCAGGCTGGCCTTGAACTCAGAAATCCGCCTACTTCTGCCTCCCAAATGCTGGGATTAAAGGCGTGAGAGACCACTGCCCGGTTTAGCCCTCTGCTTCTCTATTTCCACAGGAAATAGCTGGCTTAGAGTAAGGAGAGACAAGATAATGTAGTGTTAGGCGCACAATGTTTGGTATTCAACAGAACTTGATAAACACAACAATAATAATTCCTGGGGTTTTTTTTTTCCACACAGGAATTTGCCAAAAACGAAAAAACAAAAACAAAACAAAACAAAAACTAGCTTGGGCTTCCTGATCTTGGGGTTTCCCTGACTCCCTGGTCCCCGTGGTCTGGAAACCAGCTTTTCCCAGAAAGGACTTTTTTAGCCAGGGAAGCAGAAAAGGTCTCCAGGAAACTTCATTTTTTCCATAGCCATGGCTTGGCTGACTCAACTTCTGCCTTTTCCTGAGTCACAAGTTTGTTCTCTTCCTTGGAGAAGGGAGGGAGCCCTCCGCTCAGGCCTCCCCACCCACAGCCAGCCCTCGCTGGGAAGGGGTGGGTAGCTGGATGGTCCGCTTGAGCTGCTCCAGGGGATTCCCCACCCTTCCAGGCAGCAGCAGGAGAAGATGCTGGGGCTAGGAGACAGCGGGTACTGAGCTCTAATGGGCTTGGAGTCACCAGTGGAACAAACTTGGAGGAGTTTTCCTGACTCCAACATCTGGTCTTTTAGACTCCCTACTCCAGGCAGCCCCTCACTGCCAGGTACTGTGTTAGATGCCAAGATGCCAGAACAAATAAAACCTGCTCTGCCCTTGCAGGGACCAGTCTCATCCCAGTCACCTCCATTTCTCCCTAAGAAGTTCTTCCTCGATAAGGATGGGTGGCTCAGCCTACACAGTGGAAACTCAGAACCAGGCTTTGTCCTAACACTCCAGTAATAGTTACATCCTAACCTAGGGGACTTCAGACCCTGCTTTTTCCCTCTGGATAGTGGAGAGCGTGGCTACACCTCCAACCAAAAATCTAAGTGGGATGCATCCATGGGTCCTAGAGAGTGTTGGGGTCTGTAGTAGATGGTAGATATGAGCCCCATCTAAAGAGGGATGTTTGCTGTGGACAAATATATTGTTGAATATTTGTAGGGTTTCTACCCCAGCTTTGACCATCAATTCCCAAATAAAGGACACATACAACCTTTATATTTCTAATAAGCTTTAATCAGCACAATAGCTATCCTCTATGCTATATAACATAATAACAATTCCATTATATAATTTGCTATGTTTCATCTGGGCTGCTCTTAACTCCAGCTAGCTAGCCCACATGGAGATTATTTTAAGGTTCTTACCCCATGGTGGTTTTTTTTTCACCTCCCTTTTTCTCCTGGTCGAGGTCTCCTTGACCTCAAACCTGGAAACTCAAGACCACGCCTATCTTTCTTCTGCCCAAGTATTGGCTGTGGGCAGCTTTATTCACCAATCAGGGACAAGCTGGGGGGCAAGGTTACAGAGAGTCACTTACTTACAGAGTATGTGCAGTGATTCCCGGAAGCAAACAGGCCTTGACAATATAAGCAAAAGACCAGACCTCCGCAGAAATAGACCAATAACTCCAAATCCTTGATTGACTGAGACAAAGTCTCATTATGTAGCTCAGGCTGCTCTCAAACTCCATCCTCCTGCCACAACCTCCTGCCTGCTGAGATCACAGACATATGACACCCAGACCCCCAAATCTGATTAAAGATGAGCTAAAGTCAGGGCGGGAGATATATCTCATTGGTGGAGTACTTCTCTAGTACGGGAGGTCGTGAGTTTGAATCCCACTACTGATGGGGCGGGGGGGCGCTAAAGGTCTCTATTTTTATGTGTCTTCTCCCCATCTGAAATATTCACAGCAGTGCATTTTGTAAATGTTTAAACAAACTTCAAACCTAAAAGAAATGTTCAGTAAGTGCTGTTGAAGGTAAGGATGTGGGGGATGGTAGGGATTAAGGGACAGTTTAGGGAAGGGTCTGCCCCTAACACCACCCCTTTCCAAACCCAGTTTGGCCTTGGCCCAGCAGGCACCAAGCTAACCAGAGCTAGACCCTCTTCAATGTAACCAGTTTAGCAACACAAACTAACACTATAGACTAATGAGACAGAGGCAAGGCTTCTGAGTTCAGGGATAGCCTAGTCTACACATAGAATTTCTGGCCAGCCAGGGGGTTAGCATCAACAAGACAACAATAAAAAAATGGATGGAGTTGAGAACTGCTCCTTTGTGGCCAAGGAGACCTCTCTGAGGAGGCGACACTGAAATGACAAAGGAGGGAGAGGGCGAAGGGTGGGAGTGAAACCAACCCAGTGGTTTTTAGGAACCAGAAGACAGTGGATGAGGATTGCGTGGGGGCAGGTGAGATGGGAAAGCAGCCTTGGAATTGAGTTCTGAGTGTCACCAGCAGCCAGGGCAGGGTACCTGTTCGCGTTGGAGCTACATGATGAATACCTGGGGTCCACTAAACTAATTTCCTCCCGTGTGCTTTTAACATTTTCCACTAGGAAAAAAATTATAAAGTTCTGTTGGTCTTTAATAAAACGCGTGTTTCTGTTGCTGAAAAGAAATAGGCATCATGATAACAGGGGCATCTGAGGGCCCACCACCCCGTCATGCCTGCTGCCCTCACAGGCCGTCCCTCGGACTCGCGCCGACTCAGTCTTGAGTGTGGCGGCCAGGAAAGCTGGGAACCGGACGCCAATCAGGGATCAGCCCCACGTCCCCACGCACAACCGCAGCTGACCCGTTTACCGTCCAGCGGTTCAAGAACGCCCGCGCACATTTCTGGAGAACTCGGGCCGGCTCCACCCCCGCCTGCGTGCCGGGGCTCCGATTGGTCCAAAGGCCCTCGAAGGGGCGTGACCAGGGAAATTGGAACCCGGAGGCGTGGGCGGCGCAGGGATTGGCCGGCGCCAGTTCGGGACTGGCAGTGCGGACGCTGAGGTTCGTACGGGAGGTAAGCAGACTACGGAGGGGCAGAACGCACCCCTTCCGCCCTCCACCCTGCCAGGTCTGCAGCTGCGGGTAGAGGTGGCCTCAGGAACTCGCATCTGGGGCTCCACTGGAGCAGAGGCTGCTCGCTGTTTGCTGACTTGGGAAGGCTCCTTGGGAAGGGGTTGACAGCTGGGACTCTAGGGTCACAGAGTCCCAGGGTTGTGCGCGAGTCGGGGAAGGGTTCTCCGCCGAGTCTCTACCCTTACCTTATCCCGTGACGTTCCGGGAATCTCGTCTTGGCCAGAGGCGTCTTGGGTTGGGAGGGACCGTTCTCAATAGCCTCGAATTTGGGACCCTGAAGAGTTTGAGTTCGCGACTCTTCATATAGGAAGTTATTAGTGTGGGATTCTCCTAGGGAGCAACTGAAGCGCCATAGAGAGGTGTCCCCAGGCCGCAGCAGGAGGGAAACCGGCAATTCCGAGTCTCAGTGGAACGTGTGCAAACGCCCCCCCCCCCCCCGAGAGGGCGCAGGCCTTGGAATCCGAACAAAACTGATATCAGATTCCACCCGGTCAGAGGCCGCAGAGGAGGGGCGATCAGTGCTGGGGTCAAGACCCCTGCGGTTTTTGTAAGCTGAAGTGCTTCCTTTGCTGCGCGTCCTGCCCACGTCAGCCTTCAGAGCTGCCTAGAGTGGCTAGGCCAGTTAGTTGTCTGAGCACTGGGACCTGGCCAACCCTGTCCCGCCAGGGAAGGAGGGGTTTGGCATTGTGGCCTGCGGGATGGGACTGGGTACCCTGTGTGTTATGCGGGGGGGGGGGAAAGACACCACTCTGGACTTTAAGAACTTCTGATCCTGGGCATGGTTTTTTGTTTGTTTGTTTTTGAGGGATTGGGAGGGGGGGGGTGTTGTTTTGTTTACTAGGGCCAAAAGTTTCAGAAGTTATTGTCTCCTTTTCATCATGTGAATTCCCAGGATAGGACATGGCCACAAACATCCTTACCCTCTGAGCCAGGTTGCCCAAAAGATTTTGCTTTTTTTTTTTTTGAGATAAGGTCTCCTTGAACAGTCCAGATTGACCTAGAACGCTCCAACTTCCTATCTCATCTTCCCAGATGCTAGATTACAGGAATGCCCCCTGGGCCAAAGTTTTTCTTCCTTGGCTCTGAGCTTATCTGGAAGCTGGGCCCACTCCCTGAGGTTCTTGGGTGGTGACTGTGAAGTGGCTCCTGGGCACGGAGTTACAGCCGTGCTAGGTGCTTAACATTGTGCCTAGCAAACAGTGGGTGCTAAGAAAGTAGCACCTAAGGGTTCATTTTCCTAATCCGTTCTCCTGGAGGAAGCTTCTAGAAGGTCTCCTGACTCAGTTGGGTGGTGCCACTCCCTTACTACCCTTGTAAACAACTCTGGAATGCTCATGCTGGCCTGTGAACCTGCTAGACAGGCCCTGCCTGCCCCTGTAACCACCTCTTACCTCACTCCTTCCTGAGTTCAAGGCCCCAGACCTCTCTTAAGGGCTGTACTGCAGTGAACAAGAGGGCTTGAGGGGTTGCATCAGGACAGAACCTGTGTGGTTGTCAGCCGCATCCATACGCAAGGTGTTTTGTTCATTTTACCTGTAAGGGGCCAGAGAGTAAATACATTTTAGATTGTGTTAGCCTGAGTGTGATTGTATTTCACTAAGGTTGCATTTAGGAAGCCCGGCAGTGGGTCATAATGGGTCTGGGTCTTTAGTTTCTGGTTGTAGATCCCCAGTTTTCCTCGGCTATGTGTTCCTCAGGGTGCCGGGCATCTGGTTTGCTTCTGCCTCTTGGCTGTAGTAAACACACACGAGAGTATAGGTATCCCTTCCAATCCCTTTGGAAATAGACACACAGTGGGGAAGGTAGGTATATGGCAAATGTATTTTAATGTTTTGAGGAGTCTTCAGGTTGTCTCCCATCGTATCTATGTCGGGTTTTTTTCCTCAAGATGTATTTGTTAATTTTATGAGTGTTTCTATGTCTGTGCACCACACGTATGCAGATCCCTTAGAACTGGAGTTACTGGTGGCTGTGAGCCATCTGATGTGGGTGTTGAAAACCTGGGTCCCTGCAAGTGCATGGAGAGCCACCGAGCCGCCCCCAGCCTGTGGCTGTGGCAGTTTACATCCCCAGGAGCGGTGCACACTCTTCCCACTTTTCTACTCTGGCACCAACTGGAATTTCTTTGTTAGGAACTTTCCAATGGGTATGAGATCTCCACCAGTTTAGATGGGCTTCTTTGTTTGTTTGTTTGTTTTGGTTTTGGTTTTTTTTCGAGACAGGGTTTCGGCTTTGGGGGATTTGTTGTTGGTTGTTTTTTGTTTTGTTTTGTTTTTGTTTGTTTGTTTGTTTTGGTTTTGGTTTTTTTTCGAGACAGGGTTTCGGCTTTGGGGGATTTGTTGTTGGTTGTTTTTTGTTTTGTTTTGTTTTTGTTTGTTTGTTTGTTTTTTGGTTTTTCGAGACAGGGTTTCCGTGGCTGTTCTGGAACTCACTCTGTAGACCAGGCTGGCCTCTAACTCAGAAATCTGTCTGCCTCTACCTCCCAAGTGCTGGGATTAAAGGCGTGCGCCACTACGCCCAGTGTTTTTTTTTTTTTTTTTTTTTTTAATTCATTTTTATTCATGGGTCTATATGACTGAACACCACAGGTATGTGAATGTCTCGGGGGCCAGAAGAATGTGTCAGATCCCCTGGAGCTGGAGTTAACAGGCAGTTGTGAGCCACCTGATGTGGGTCCTGGGATCCAAATGCTGGTCCTCAGGAAGAACAGCAAGTGTGCTGAGCCATTGCTCCTTGTCCTATCCCTCTGCTCCTGAGTTTCGGTTGACCCTGCTATCCTTAAGCCACTGCACCTTTGGACTTCCTGCCCCTGGCCACTCTGGCCTCCTCACTGTGAGATGTTATCCATATTGGCCTCCAGCACAGTGCCTGGTGGCCTTGGCGCTAGCATGCTGGCACATTTGTGTTTGTCATATTGTCCCTCAGCCAAGAACTGATGATCAGGTGGCAGAACAAAGTTTGAAGCCAAGATCAGCTAACTAAAAATAGTTACATCAGGTGGTGTGGGCGGCCCTTAGGCCTGAAGGGGGCAGTGAAACAGGACTGAAGAGGTTCAGTGTCTCCTCCCGGCTGACTCCTTGTCCCCTCCCTTCCCATCCCCCAACTCCAGATTCCCACAGGCAGCCTCACATACAGAACCACAGTATGGTGACCTAGAAATGTATGTGTAGTGGTGTGTGTGTGTGTGTGTGTGTGTGCGCGCGCGCGCGCGCGCGTGTGCAAGTGTTTGCCTGTGGTAAGAGGTCAACTCACTCCTGCTTCCTTTCAACAAGAAAGAGGTGAGTGGTTTGTGCACATGACACAGTTTTAAGAATTGCTGATCTAGCTATTGGCAAGAAAAGGTTTCTGTTTTGTGGAGCTAAAGAGTGAGCGGAGGCAATAGAGGGGACATGTGCAGTGACTGGGCAGGAAAATACCAGGTTTTCTGTTGTTGTTCTTGGTGCTGGTGGTGGTGGTAGTGGTGGTGTGTGTGTTGAGGCCAGAGACTGATGTCTGGTGTCTTCCTCCTTTGTCGTCCAGCTTGGCTTTTTAAATTTTTATTTTACGGGGCTGGTGAGATGGCTCAGTGGGTAAGAGCACCTGACTGCTCTTCCGAAGGTCCGGAGTTCAAATCCCAGCAACCACATGGTGGCTCACAACCATCCATAACAAGATCTGACGCCCTCTTCTGGAGTGTCTGAAGACAGCTACAGTGTACTTACATATAATAAATAAATAAGTCTTTTAAAAATTTTTTTTTTATTTTACTCTTAACTATGGGTATATATGTATGGGTGGTGTCTTAGTTAAGAATTTCTATTGCTACAGTGAGATACCATGACCAAAAAGTAAGTTGGCAAGGATTTCTTCTGCTCATACTTCCACATTGCTATTCATTATTGAAGGAAGTCAGTACGGGAACTCTAACAGGACAGGAACCTGGAGGCAGGAGCTGATGCTAATTAAGAAAATGTTTGACAGCAGGATCTTACAGAGGAATTTTTGTAATTGAGGTTCCCTCCTTTTAGATAACACAGGTGGCATAAGCAATGTGCCCACAGCATCCAGAAGAGGTACTGGATTCCCTGGAGCTGGATCGGAAGACTGGGAGCTGGGAGCTGAGCTTGGATCCTCTGGGAAAGCAGTATAGGTCCCCTAGCTCCACCCCCTTTTTTGTAAATCTGACACTCACAAATTCAGCCATCTTTACTAGCCAGCAAGCCTCGAGGATCCTATCTTTACCTCCCCAGCAGTAGAATACAGATACACCGCCACACCTATTTACAAGGGGGTCTCAAGATCTACTCAGGTCCATATGCAAGCTCTTATGCAAATGAGCAATCTCTCCAGCATGGTGACTAAGTCTTAATACACATCACGAAGGGAAACAAAAAACATAAAGCAGGGTGGCGTCTTACAGAAGGGGTCACTGATTGTCAGTATTTCAGGTTTTATGGCCATTTGATTCATGTATTAGCTCAGTCATACCATTTACACGGATGTGCAGGGCCATGTTACAATAAAACTTTATTTATAAAAATGGGCTCTGGGCCAAATTTGACCTCTGGCTAGTTTGCCATCACTGGAAAGAGCTACCTGAGGTGAGGTTAATGGAGAATCTTTCTGGAAGAGAACTGGGAGCTAAGCTGGTCACAGACCAGGGCCAACATGGATGGTCTTTTCCAGATGAGGCAAGCTGGCATCATCCTACTGTACAGTGGTGGAGCCCCATGCTGAGAAGTTGTGTGTAAGAAAGAGAAGGTTCAAGGACGGAGACTAGATTTAGAGTTTGAGTCACTGGGTGGATGAGAGGGGGCCCGGGGAACAAGGAGTTCGGTGTTGAATGTAAGAGGTTATCTGATGACTGGGTGGGCGAGGGGCTGTCTATACCTAGAGCTTAGTGGAGATGCCAAGTCTAAAGTCTTGGACCAGGAAGAGGTCACATCTGTGTGTTCTTCAGGTCTGAGTATGCTTGGTTTAGAAAGGTGGGATTGGACAGCACAGGGTAGCTAGCGTGTGCTATGCTATGCTAGGGTTTACTGCCTCGTAAGTATGTCAGAAGAGAGCCCAAGTGGGCCTTACCCTCCACAGAGATAAGGTATGAGCTGTATTCCCTCCGAAGAGCTCCTAGAGTCTGTTTTCCTCCTGTGAGATGGGGGCCCTGGGCAGAGAGAGGGCTTTCTGACCTGCCAGGGTTTGTGTGAGGGATCAGGAGATAACATCACACCATTGGCTTAGAGGTAGCACACCGATGGCAATGGTGAGCTTCGCCACCCACAACAGTTAGATACCTTGGGCAAACGAGGGATTACAGAGGCTGTGATGTTTGGATCCCAGACGGTCGTATTGTCCAACATTTGCACCGTTCAGGACGTACACCCTCAGTCTTCCGATTACAGACTGTCCCAGAACAGCTAGCCGATGGGAGCTGGGGACCCACTATTCCAGCTTCCTTGCTCCTGGTGCGTGCCTGAGGTGAGCTCTGTTTCCAAGGTTCCTAGGGCTCCCTTACATCTTGGCGTTAACTCCTTATGGCTGCCTTCCCACTGCTGTCTGCCTTCCACATGCCTCCTGCTAGAGAGTCCCCTTCACCCACCTACCCTCCACCCCACCCCCCAACAATTCTTTTCACCACCCCCACCCCCACCCCCAACCGTGTCAGGTCGACCTCTGAAACGCTGGGTTTCTGTACCTGGGAGTCCAAGTGGGCTGGCTGAAGCACAGCGGGGATAATGGTTTGGTGGGTGAGTCTAGTTTGCTGGGTGAGGGAGCTGGTCTAGCGGGGCGGGGCACTATGGCTCTGACTTCATAGGCAAAGCTGACGGCCTTCCTGTCTGCCTCCTACAGCTTAGCTATTGAGAAGATGGTGGACCACTTGGCAAACACGGAGATCAACAGCCAGCGGATTGCAGCAGTGGAGAGCTGTTTTGGGGCATCGGGGCAACCGCTGGCCCTGCCCGGCCGTGTGCTCCTAGGCGAGGGGGTGCTGACCAAAGAGTGCCGCAAGAAGGCCAAGCCACGCATCTTCTTCCTTTTCAACGACATCCTGGTGTATGGCAGTATTGTGCTTAGCAAGCGCAAGTACCGCAGCCAGCATATTATTCCTCTAGAAGAGGTAACATTGGAGCCACTACCCGAGACCCTGCAGGCCAAGAACCGCTGGATGATCAAGACAGCCAAGAAGTCCTTTGTGGTGTCGGCAGCCTCCACCACAGAGCGCCAGGAATGGATAAGCCACATCGAAGAGTGTGTACGGAGACAGCTGCTGGCCACAGGCCGCCAGCCCACCACGGAGCACGCAGCGCCCTGGATCCCGGACAAGGCCACGGACATCTGCATGCGCTGCACGCAGACGCGCTTCTCCGCACTCACCCGGCGTCACCACTGCCGCAAATGCGGGTTTGTGGTCTGTGCTGAGTGTTCCAAGGAGCGTTTCCTGTTGCCACGGCTCTCTCCCAAGCCCCTTCGCGTCTGCAGCCTGTGCTACCGAGAGCTGGCCGCCCAGAAGCGGAGGGAGGAGGCCAGGGAGAGGATCAGGGGCTCTCCACAGCAGCTGTCCCACCTGGGTGGCACTGTCTGTGGTGCATCCAGTGGCGATGACGATGACTCCGATGAGGACAGAGAGGGCAATGGAGATGGTGACTGGCCGACCCAGGTGGAGTTCTATGCTTCCGGTGTCTCCTGGTCAGCCTTCCATAGTTGACCCTCACCTGCAGAGTGTTTGCATCAAGCCAGTCCTCTGCTGGAGACCCTTGCCCCTGGCGGTGGGCGTGTGACAGGTGGCTGTTCCAGAGCCATTACTAGTGCCTTTCTACTAGACAGTAGCCTCCTGGGCCCTCTTCTAAGTCTTTTTCAAATAGTTTCCTTTCCATTTCATATGCAGTCCTTGGTGACCAGGCTACGGCTGCGGCCCTTGAAAGTAGACCAGGCCAGGTGCCCCACGCATTGAGGGTTAAAGAGGGCAAAGGGAAGCTTGGGCTTCAGACCCCATTCCCACCTTCAACCATGAACAGGTACAGCCCATGGGAGAGCATGAGGCTTGCACATCTACCACGCAGATTTCGCCACCTGGCAACCGGGTCCTGCCAAACTGAATAAACAAGAATAAAGTACCAACTCTTTTGATTGCTAAGAGTACCCTAGCTTCAGACACTGCTCAGTCCAGGGTAGAAACCATGGCTCTAGGGATAACCATCGCTGATACTGCTACACTGGGCATCCTGGAAATGCCTCCCACCCGTGAGCCATTCATGCCACCAGGTGCCTGGCTCCCCAAGAACAGAGCTCCATACTCGCTCTGATAGCCAGCCTCCCTCCCTCCCTCTTTCCCTCCCCCCCTCCCTCCCTCCGTCCCTCCCTCCCTCCCTCCCTCCCTTTCAAGACAAGAACTTGCTACATAGGGCTGAGACAACTTGAGATCCTCTATCCTTAGCCTCCCTGGTGCTGGAGTTCCAGGCATGTACTACGACACCCTGCTTATGGCTGTGGGCTATCTAAATGGGTGGGATAAGGAAGCAGTGTCTGGCTCAGCCTGATCCTTCTGGGATGAATAGACTCCCCTGTGTCGTCTCCTGCACAACCGCTGCAGATGGTGATCGGGGAGCAAGCCCATGTTGGGGAGCCTTTCCTGTTGACTGTAGAGCTTCAGGGCCCTTCGGAAACCTTCTGTAAAGCTGTGTGCATGATAGTTCCTGACTGTGATCCCAGGACTCAGAGCCCCGGTTACATAAAAGAGAATGAGTCTCCTGGCCGGCCTTGCCTGGAGTCTCTGTACATAGAGTGGGGTCACTTTTACACTGCTCAGTCCAGGGTACACGTGGGACTTTTGTGCTAGGAAAACTCCCCTCTGATTTCTGGTATTGTGAACCCCTTTATCAGGAGTGAACCCCGTTATCAGGACTCTCCAGATCCCAAAGCCTGGAGTTGACAGACACGTGGCTACCCTAACCCTTCAGAGACTGCTGGAGGGGTCTCAGTATGGAGTACCCAGGAGCTGCCTGTATGGCAGTGACAGGCTGGGGGGGGGGGGGGGGAGCCCTTTCCCTCTGTGGCCTCTGTCAGCCACACAAACTAGTTCAGGCTGCTTCTCCTGTTTGGGCAGAGGGCACAGAGCCAGGCAGTTTCTCAGGATAAGGAAGGAGCAACTTCCTGAAGCTAGAACTGGCATCTTCTCAGAAGCCCAGGCCAGGCAGCCCCGTGCTTCCCACCCAGGGGTGCTGACCAACAAACCTCACGCCCCTGGAACCTTCCTTTCCTGGAAACCCTTCGGGTATAGAAGGCAGTCGTTCCTATGGATAGACAGCATTGTCTGAGGCTGACTGGGTATAGAGGTGGTTCTTAGCCATTGGGCAAAATAAGCAGGGTTTCGGGGAGCCTGAGTGGTCGGAGCCATGTGGCACTGTGGGAAGGAGAGATGGAAACTGGCTCATCCCTCACCCCAGAGCTCAGACTGACTCCCTCTCCCACAGACCTAAGACTAGGATGTTACTTCCCTAAACTCCAAGATGTTGGAGACCACAAGGGCCCTGGATGGTCAACAGCCTTGGAAGGGAGTTCACTCATGCTAAGCTACTGAGACGTGTATTCCCTGCCAGATGCCGGAGGCACGGCTGTGACTGAGATGGACAGGGTCCTGGCTCAGCTCTCAGTTGGGAAGGGAGGCTAGAGGTGGGCTAAGGTTGGTACCAGGTGCAGAGAGCGAGCTGTGCCAATGGAGAAACAGCACCCCAGGAACCTGAAGTGACTAGTATAGAGGCCCTGAAGAGGAAGGGGTCTGTGTGTCCTGAAGAAGCATGCTGGAGTCCAAAAGACAGTAGACCCCCAGAACCACAGAGTCTGCTACAGGCAGCAGTCTGCTCTCGGCCCTGAAGACTGTTCTGACTTGTGGACAGATGGCTGGAGAGGTGGACAGGTGTGGGGACTGTGTAGCCAGAGCTAACCTAGGATTCCCGAAGGGAAGTCTATCAAAGCCCATCCTCTGCCCTTTCTGCCTGTGGTGGTGGGCGGGCTTCCCAAGTCCCCCTCCCACCTCTGACTCTTTTGTACTGAGATACTGAGGGGACTCCCAGTATGGCCTAGGTGACTGTCGGGATCTTTGCCTTGGACTCTTTATGAGACCGAGTGGCGCCCAGGATCCGGCCACTGCTGAAGTGTAGTGAGGAACAGACTACAGGGGTGAAGGCCTTGAAATAAGTTGTGGAAGAAAGCGAAACGGTGCGGTCACTACAGAAGTCATTGTGCAGGCTCTCTGCAAACCGCTGGGGCTGGCCCTGTTCAGTCTGGGTGTTCAGCATGTACTTGGGTACCATCATTATCCTGGCAATAGTCACAACGGCCAATATGGAACCAGCCCAGGTGCCCATCAACATGGAATGGATAAAGGAGATACAGTGTACATGCACACTGGAGACTTATTCAGACACCAAGGAGAAGGAAATTCTGTCATTCATAGAGAAATGTATGGAGTAGAGATTGCCAGGTTAAACCAAACAAGCCAGACTCAAAGACCATGTCTTTCTCTCATAGGCAGATGCTAATTTTTACAAAATAATATGTGGAAGTAGAGGCAGTGTTTAGGAAAAGGAAGGGACCAGTGAGGGAGCAAGAGAGAGGAGTGGGGTGGATGTGATCAGCCTTCGATACAAATGTATAAATGTAACACACAAACATCTAGCATGTGGGCCTAGAATGGAGCCTGGGAAGGGATGAACCTGTGTGAGAGATTGTCCCCAGTCCCTTGCTGAGCCAGCATGGTCAGCCAGGCTGGGATCAAGGGTTGCAAGTGTGCTCTGCAGGCTGTTCTCAGAGAGGGCTTGGGGAGCAACTCGGGCATGGGCCATTCTCAATTGGGACTTCCAGTCAAGGTGCTGAGGGCTACGTCCAGGCTCTCCTGCTGACCTTTGCCCCTGACTGCCACCCCAGCCAGCGGCTCTGGAGTTCTCAGGATGGACTTCAGTACCTCAGCCATTTGCCGATGTCTTCTGATTTTCCCAGTTCTGAGCCGAAAGACAACAGGATCCCAGAGCGCTTTGTCTCATGGGTCGGGGCCAGGCCTCACACTCTTGTCCAGGGCTCTGCTCACAAGGCCTGGCAAGGACATAGGGACCCACTGTCCTGCCAGCTGAGTCTCCCTGGAATGTATCCTCCCAGCTGTGTGGATACTGTCCCTGCCAGGAGCATGTGACTCTCTGGCAGCCCTGGGGCCTTGGGAGGAGCCTGCCTTGCCCCTCCTGGAAATGAAGAGACTGGGGAGATTCTGAGGCCAGAACCCTGAGTGACAGCATGGGAACTTGGACCTCAGTGGTGCCTGAACCAGCTGGGCAGGGTCCAGCCCTGATGAGGGAGCACTGGAGCAGGACTCAGGGTTGCAGCTGTGACCCAGTGCTCAGGGACAGATGACAGACGGCTCTTTCCCTTCAGTGGGGTCCACTCCTCACACAGGATTCAGATAACAGGAGAAGCCTCTCAAGGGGCGTGGTCAGGGTCCCTAGCCTGTGCATTTGTCCCTGGGACTTCCAGGTGCCACATTTATTAAAGGAGAGAGCCTTACATAGAATTAGTGACTCCCAAGTGTGCTCTGCCAAGTGGGGAAGAAGGCAGGGGATCCTGGGACCCCAGGGATGCTGTCTCTGTGGTAATGAGGGTGAATGCTGGTGCCTACTTAGTAGGGTCAATCTGTGCTCCATGCAGAGACAGGCAGGTCACAAAACCTCCCTCAAAGGGGATGGCCTTGGGAGAGCTTGCTGGAAAGGAGACACTGACACCTCAGAATAACGTGCCTCAGGAAGCTTTATCTTGCTATCCATGAGGACTGGGGTACTGGTTCTTGTTTGTTTTATTAAATTTACTTTTTTAAAAAAAAAATTACTGAAAGTAGCTAAGCATAGTGACACACCCTTTTAATTTCAGCACTCAGGAGGCAGAGGCAGACGGATCTCTGAGTTTGAGGCCAGCCTGGTCTGCAGAGCAAGTTCCAAGACAGACAGCAAGTGCTACACAGAAAAATCCTGTCTCAAAAAAGAAAAAAAAAGGAGAGATTAGAAATGTATTATTACATTCATTTGTGTAGGGGTGGGTGACATATGCCATATGGAGGTCAGAGGGCAGCCTGTAGAGTCCACTTTCTCCTTCCACTGTAGGCCCCAGCAGACTTCATGAGACTTGTATAGACAATGATTTTCCATATGACACCAAAAGCGAAAATAGGCAGGTTACAGTCAACTGACAGACTCAACAGAGGATAGACAGAAACAGACAGACGGGTCTCACTTTAGCTTTGGCTGACCTAAAATTTGCAGTTCAGGCTGGCTTTGAACTCACAGAGAGCCACCTGCCTTTGCCCCTTCCGTAATGGGGTGGTGGTGCCTGTGACCCTTGGGAGCTGATTAGTTACTAGGGAAATTAAATCAAAACTTCATTGACCTGTCATGTCACCCCAGTTAGAATGTCTACTATTAAACAGCAATAGCAACAAACCTTACTGTAAAGCCGTGGGTTAAAGGGCCCACCTGCCTTGCTAGCAGAGAAGTCTCACTAGGCCAGCCATTCTATGCCGATGCTCAATGGGAGATCTGACACTTGAGCCAGCCCTCCGACCTTGGGGTCTCATTCAAAGAAAATGAGACCAGCATACCAGGAAGGCACCCAAACACCATGGGTGTGCTTGACAGCGAGGTCACAATAGCTAAGTCACACCGGGCCGTGGTGGCACACGCCTTTGATCCCAGCACTCCGGGAGGCAGAGGCAGGTGGATTTCTGAGTTCGACGCCAACCTGGTCTACAAAGTGAGTTCCAGGACAGCCAGTGCTACACAGAGAAACCCTGTCTCAAAAAAAACAAAACAAAACAAACAAACAAAACAAAACAAAAAATAGCTAAGTCATGTATGGGTCCTAGAACTGGTGGCCTGGCCTCTCATCAGAAGTAGGGCAGGTTCTTCCTTCCAGACACCAGTTGCTCTCACAAGCTGGAGCCAGTGCCCACCATACCCACCGCCAGTGTCCACCTTGCCCTTGGGGTAGCCAGGCCCATTGGGACCTGGGCTGGAGGGAGGACAGCTTAGCAGGATCTCCATTGCCAATGAGTGTGCAATAGCAATAGATTGCCCAGTGCAGGTGGTGCTAGATGCAGAACTGGCGGATTCACACAGCCTTTGAGAGCTGTCTTAGTTACTGTTCTGTTGCTGAAAAGAGACACTATGACCCAGGCAACTTATAAGAGAAAAGCATTTAGTTGGAGTGTGCTTACAGTTTCAGAGCATCAGGGCAGGCATGGTGCTGAAGCAATAGCTTCTTGATCAGAAGGCAGCAGGCAGGAGATGGGGGGCCGGGGGACGACAGGACATGTGTTGGTGGCCAGCACTTTTGAAACCCCAAAGCTCACCCTCAGTGACACACCTCCTCTAACAGGACTACACTCCTTCCAACAAGGCCACACCTAAACAAGTTCCACTCCCTGATGACTAAACATTCAAATGTGTGAGCCTCTGGGGGCTCTTCCATTCAGACCACCACATTTTCCCACAATGCCCTAGAAGCTAGGGGAAGTACTGATGCCACCTTCAAAGGGATCCTTTGCAATTGCCCAGTGCTTCACAGGGGACCAACTGAGACAGTTCATAGGAGGGTGCAGAAGTCAGAGCAGGGGACATAGATAGGAAGGCCCACCACCAGGAAGGCTGCTGAAAAACAGAGGTGCTAGAGGGCCTGGGCAGAAAAGGGGAGCCAGAAAGCAACCCTGGCTGAGGCAGACCGCTCTTCACTGCACCAGCCCCCATCTTTTGCCCTCAGCTCCGAGCAAGCATGCATGGACTGAGGCAGAGCATATACAAGGAGGATGTGGGCTTTCACAGGTGGGGACCTCTGTAGACAGTCTAAGGTCTAAGCTTGGGGATTGTCAGAACCTGATGATCTACCCTATGAAAAGTTCCACACCCAGAGATAGCCCTTCCCCTTCCCACAGCCCCTGTCTGGGTAGCCCACTTCCTAGAGGCCTCAGTCACAAGCAGGTCAAGGGGAAGTGGCTACCTTTGTTTATAATTGCCCCCAAAGACTTCAGATTCTGCCTGAGAACTGGGCCAGCCTTTGAGTCACTCTTTCGGGGGTGGGGGTGGGGGAACCCAATCCCAGTGGCTGAGTTGACTTCCTCCAGCAGGCTTTGTGCGGCTGTGTTTAAAGGAAAGGCGGAGAGACAGGAGTCCTCAGGTGCCTGCCCAGATATCAGCTCCAAGCAAGCCCTTGAGCCCCAGCCTATCAGTAAAACAGATGCAGTCATAGGTGGGTGGGGAAGCCAGAGCAGGGGACATAGACAGGTAAGCCCCGTCTAGCATGTGTGAGCCATAATGGCCCGAGGTTACTGAGGAAGGGAGAAAGGGTAGGTAGAGAGATTGTCAACCCCAATACCTCAAACATAAGGCCTGCAGGAGTTGGCTACCTCCCTTGTCCCAACCTGGCGCCATCAATCAACACTAGTAGGAAATGTATTACCCAACAGTTATCAGAGGGCTTCACTCCTTGTTTGACTGTATGAGGTACCCGGTACCCCTGCAGCCCCTGAGTATGTAAATGAAGCATCTTACAACACCCCTGCCCCGGCCAGTGGTACCCTGCCACACGAATCTGGCGCCAGAGACCCTGGCCACCTCTCCAGGAGCATAAATACCATCACCACCATCACCCCCAGTAAACAAACCAGTTCTCCAAAGCTGTTGCCTGGGTGTGTCCACTGCCTGCAGTACTGTGTCCGTGAGTGCCCTGCGGGTCCAGGACCCTGTGATACACCAGTCAATAGGGAAACTGGCACAGGAATGGAGTCGGTAGTGTGGACACCCAAGGAGCTTCCTGGGCAGAGTGGAAGACTTTCCAGCAAGACCAAAGAGGTGAACATTGACCAGGCTGTGTAGCACCTGGTTAGGTCCAGTCCTATCCTGTTTGTTTGTTTGTTTGTTTGTTTGTTTTTCGAGACAGGGTTTCTCTGTGTAGCTCTGGCTGTCCTGGAACTCACTCTGTAGACCAGGCCTGCCTCTGCCTCCTGCGTGCTGGGATCAAAGGTGTGCGCCACCACGCCCGGCTCGAGTCCTACCCTGAAGGAGAGAACCTCTGTATGCACACACTCCATGCACACACTCCATGCACACACTCCATGGCCCTCTCAGCTGCAGCCCTGACCTCTAGACTCACCTGTTGGTCTGCCTTCTTGCTCCCAAACTGGCTCACAGCATCTGACCTTGGTTCAGCATGAAAGAAATATTAGACAGGTGCTAGGAGATCTTCAGTTGTGGGGACTGAACTTAAGGCCTTGTGCATCCTAGCCACGTACTCTCTCTTCCAGGAGAGTCTCTTACCTCCCAGACCCTCACTGGAGGTTTCTAGGCAAGGACTCTGCTGCTGAGCCACACCCCCAGCCCCTCACTGAAGGATTCTAGGCAGGGGCTCTACCACTGAGCCACCCCCCCCTCAGCCCCTCACTGGGGGATCCTAGGTAGGGGCTCTACCACTGAGCCATGGCCCCAGCCCCTCACTGAAGGATTCTAGGCAGGTGCCCTACCATTGAGCCACACCTCCAACCCCCTCACTAGTGGATTTTAGGCAAGCATTCTACCACTGACCCATGGACCCTAGCCCTCGCTCTAGGCAAATGGTCTGCTGCTAAGCCATACTTCAGCTACTCACTGCTAGATTCTAGTTAAGGTCCTTCACCAAGTCCTGACACTAGTCCCTTGATGATGGATTGAAGGCAAGCTGTACCTCTGAAGCACGCCCCCAAACCCTTCACTGCTAAACTCTAAGTAAGGTTTTCTAACTGACTGACACCCTCAGTCACTCACTCACTGGTGGATTCTAGGCAGAATCCACCCCCCACCACACACACACACACACACACACACACACACACACACACACACACACACACACTCTTCTCCACTTGAGTCCCCCAGCCTCTCCAGGGAGCTCTTGCCCAGGAAGGAAGGAATATCCCAGTGACTTTGAGGCCTCCCTTCACCCTGCATCTTTAAGGTTAGGAAGCCAAGGCCTAGGTTGAGCAGACAGACACTCAACCCCTACCTGACACGTGGATCGAAAGAGAATCAGCTGAGACCAGCACTGTCTTCTGTTTGACCAAGTCTTTCCTGTCTCCTGCTCTCTCCCACTTTAGCCTCCCAGGCCAACCTGAGCCAAGTGCTCCAAGCTCACAACAGAAAGGCAGCACTAGGCAGAGGTGGGGGATGGCAGAGGCGGGACCACAAACGGAGCCAGACAGTTGTGTGCAAAAAAAAAAAAACAAAAAAACAAACAAACAAACAAACAAAAAAAACCCACCAAGGGGAAATTTCGATCATTGGCACGTCATGGAGAGTCTGGAAGATGTCTGGTTCCAAAGAGCAGGCTTCCCAGAGCATCCTTCCTGCACAATGTGGCTCCCAGGCTGGCAGGGAGCTGAAGCTGGCATCCGAGCCAATGACTACACACACACACACACACACACACACACACACGCGCGCGCGCGCGCGCGCGCACGCGCACACACACATGCACACACATGCGCGCACACATGCACGCACGCACACACACGCGCACACACGCACACACGCACGCACGCGCACACACGCACATACACACACGCACATGCACACACGCACGCACGCACGCACGCGCACACACACACACACAGGATAACCTGGCTGTGGAAACCCCTGGAAACTTCAAGCAGCTTGCAAATCATGAAAACCCTGAGCACAGTCAAATATCTGACTCTGGGATCCAAACCACAGCAAAGCATTCTGGGGGCCCCCACTCCCACTCCCAAGAAGCAAAGCCCTTGACTTTTTCCAGCTCTGAGCCAGTCACCCTTTTGCTGGCCTGGGAGAGTTCCTGGGTTGCTCCTGAGCCAGTCCACTGAAAGAGTGAGATTCAGAGCAGGAGAGAGGCCAGTTCTCCAGAGTTCTCAGGGAAGGCAGCTGTGTAAGAGCCCTGTCCTCCACTGCCCTTGGACTGCTGACAAGGCTCTTGCCAGGGGCTGAAGGGTACAGGTGACACATGAGGGACCAGTGTGAGGCTTCCTCTTGCCCACTCTTACATAGAGACGTCCCCTACTCGCAGTCGCTGCCCATCTCTGCTGGGAGTGAGAGTATAGAACAGAACAGAGGCTCCCTTGAGCATCGCTCTCCTCTGGGAGATCACCCCTGAGAACCCTCTTTCCTCCCCTGAGCCTTGAGGTTTAGCATGGATGACCTCACCCCTACCCTGGCTCCAGAAGCAGCCACCTGACTTAGGTCTTAACCAGAGACCTCTTCAGTCTGCAAGAGTCATCCTCACCTTCCTACAGAGCAGGGTTCCCTGGGTCAGGGGACACGATCCTGAGGTCACATCAGCAGGTGTCACCGTGACTCTCAGAAGATTCGCCTCTGCCTCCTGAGTGCTGGGATTAAAGGCATGCGCCACCACGTCCGGCTCAGAAGATTCAAGAAAAGCAAGTGAGCTGGGTTGTCTTGGGGTCCAGATATACCCGCCCCCCACCCCCTCGCTTTTCTCTGTATGAGTGTTTTGCCTGCATGGATGTAACACTTGTTTACCTGATGCCCATGGAGGCCAGAAGAGGGCATCACATCCCCTGGAACTGGAGTTACAACTAATTATGAGCTGCCATGTGGATGCTGGGAGTTGAACCTGAGAGTCCTCTGGAAGAGCAGCCAGCGTTCTTAACCACTGAGCCATCTCTCCAGTCCTGTGCAGATTTTTGTTGAAAAAGAAATCCATCAGACAATGAATAGCTCAAGGCAGATGGACAGATAACGGGGTGTCCAAGACCACAATGGGCACAGTGATCTCTTTATTCACGTCACAAAGCCATAGTCTCTGGGCCTCCTGAGCCAATTACCATGAGTCACAGCCCCGAACGAAACAATTCAGATACAACTTGATTTGGGGATACAAAGGCTTCCCATGCCCCTCAACATAGAAAAATAATGGCTCAGGAAGACCTGCCTCGGGGCCTGAGCCCCTCCTGCACGTGTGCACACTGATGGAGCAGCAGGGGAAATCTGTCTCTCCTAACAAGTGCTGGGGAGGGTTAGCAGGGGGCCTGACACAGGACAGAACAGGGTCAGGTCATCCTATTGGCCCCCCACTCCCCCACCCCCTCCATCTTTCCTTCTCCCCTCCTTGCAAAGTTTATTTTTTGGTGGTACTGGGCCCATGTTAGACCAACTCTCTACCATTGAGCTGTGCCCCAGCCTCCTTCCTTTCTCTCTCTCTCTCTCTGTCTCTCTGTCTCTCTCTGTCTCTCTCTCTCTGTCTCTGTGTCTCTCTCTCTCTGTCTCTCTGTCTCTCTCTGTCTCTCTGTCTCTGTCTCTGTCTCTCTCTCTGTGTGTGTGTGTGTGTGTGTGAGAGAGAGAGAGAGACCCAGAGAGACTGAGAGACAGAGGGAGGCTGGGTCACTCTCAGTTGTCCAGGCCAGCCTGGGACTGACTACACAGGCCCTGTCATCTTCCTGCTTCGGTGGCTGGAACGATGTGTTTATACCACCACGCCTGGCTTGGAGTTGTTCTTTGTTGCTGTTCTCTTTGCCGTGCTGGAGATGGAACCCAGAGTCTTACACGGTGAGGCAGGTGAACACCTTACCACTCAGCTACGCCCCCAACCCTCTTGTCCCTTTATCTTGAGACAGGAAATCGCTAAATTGCCTGGGGAAGCATCAGACTTTTCCTCTTGTCTCAGCATCCTGAAGAGCAGGCATTCCAAGTCTGAACCCCTAGGTTTAATTCCCGTCCCTGCCCCCCCCCCCAGTGAAGCACATACATCTTTGTAATGATTTATTTTTTGTTGTTTTTAATTGTGAAGTGAGGGGTATATGGTTCAAAGGCCAGAAGAGCGCATCAGATCCTCTGAACCTTGGTTACAGGCAGTTCTGAGCTGCCTGGTGTGGGTACTGGGATCTGAACTCAGGTCCTCTGCAAGTATGTACTTTTTTTTTTTTTTTTTTTTGTAACAGGGTCTCACTAGGTAGCCCTGGCTGGCCTAGACCTCACAATGTAGACTGTACAGGCCTTGAATTTACAAAGATCTTCTTGCCTCACTAATGGGCACAGAGTTATCTCCCTAACCCCAAGCTAACTTTTTGTTTTGTTTTGTTTTTGTTTTTTGAGACAGGACCTTACCCTATAACCTTGGCTGCTCCGGAACTCACTCTGTAGACCAGGCAGACTCAAATTCACAGAGATCCACCTACTTCTTCCTCCTGAGGGCTGGAAGTAAAGACATGTAAATTACCACTTACAAGGGAAAACCACCAGAGTCCATTACACTAGGGAGGCACGGGAACGAGCAGCAGGAACAGGAAGCTGAGAGGTCTCATTTTAGCCCAAAGCAAGAAGCAGAATGAAGTGACAAACTCTCAAAACCCACCCCACCCCCCCAGGGACACATTGCCTCCAAGCAAGGCCACACCTCCTAAACCTCTCCAAACAACCCCACCAACTGGGGACTTGTTCAGACACCTGAGCCTAGAGAGGACATTTATCACCTGAGCCATGACACAGTATTACAGTCCTTTGCCCAGTGACCATTCTGGTTACATTTGGAATCTGGCCTCAGATCCTGTTTTGTGATAATCTGCCTTCCCTCCCTCACTGGGAGGAAACTGTTTCTCCCTCATGAGTGTCTATCTGAGCCCGAGGTCATGCTGGGGCCGGCCTGCCTCCTAAGGGACAATGAATGTTTATGAGGCACTTAAGCAATGGGAAAGGAGAGCAGATCACCTCCTGGCTTTCCCATCTTTTGTTTATTCCATCAACAAACATCTGCTGAGATAGAACTGGGGTTTCAGCTGTTAACCCAACAGGCAAAGCTCCCTCCTGGGGCTTCCTGGTGCTGGGAGAGAGACAGGACACACAAGTTAGAAGTCTGTTATTGAAGGAATCCAGGGAATTTTATCCCAAACAACTATGTAACCTGATGGTCATTCTAAAGTAATGGCCTTTGGAAAGCGGTAGATACGGTGTGACATGTCCTAGCATGCTATCTTGGCTATATAAAGACCTTTAAGCCATTCCCCAAGCCCCCCCCCCCCCCCCACACACACGGAGAGAGGGGAAAGCAACAAAGCCTGGACAGTGTATCACCTGATGTTGTTCCCACAGACGCTGATTTTTACATTCCCGTCTCCTGACCTCTGGGCCACCTGGCTTTGGGTCACTGAGCTTCTGTGACGGTCCCTACTGTGTCAGTCTCTTTTCATTTCATCCTAGGGAGCTCTGTGGGAAACGCAGGAGAGATCTGCCTTTGCCCCTCACATCTCCAGCATCTTCTCCAGTGCTAAGAAGACTTCCTGCAAAGAGGGACTGTGATGTTTGTAAGGCACATGACTGTCCCTGTGAGTTTAGCCCGGCTGGTATGCTTTTATAGCTTATTAAATTGAAGAGATCATCTCAACATTTGTTCTCTGGATGCAGATGTTTTCATCGGGTGGAGGGGCAATGTGCCTGTTAGTGTTTGTCAGCTCAACGCAAGCTTGGGTCTTCTGTAAAGAGGGAAGTCTGAAGAGTGGCCTCATCAGACTAGCCTTTGGGCACGCCTGTGGGAGTGTTTTCTTTTTCTTTTCTTTT
>NC_034590.1:11152259-11158718 GCF_900095145.1 Mus pahari | reverse complement strand
TGTTTGTTTGTGTGTCTGTTTGTTTTGTGAAATGGGTTTTTCTGTGTAGCCCTGTCTGTTTTGCAACTTGCTCTGTAGACCAGGCTGGCCTCAAACTCACTGAGATCTGCCTTCCTCTGCCTCCTGAGTGCTGGGATTAAAGGCATGAGCTATTGATGCCTGGTAGAAGTATTTTCTTAATTAAGGATGGATGTGAGAGGGCCCAGCCCACCGTGGGTGGCACCATCCGAGGCAGGAGTTTCTGGATTGTATGAAAAAGCAAGCTGAGTGGGCGTGGAGAACAAACCAGTAGGCACCACCCCCCATGGCCTCCATGGCCTCCACGGCCTCTGCTTCAGCCCCTGAAGGTTCCCACCCTAGGTCCTCCTCATGGTGGACTGTGAGTTCTACCCTGCAATAAACCCTTTCTTTCCCAAGTTGCTTTTGGTCATGGTGTTTATCACAGCAACAGGAAGCTAACTGGGGCAGGCAGGTACAGTACCATGTTTACAGATGTTAAGTACTATGGGAAAAGAACAAGACAGGGAGGGAGATGCTGAAGCTGCGGTTTCAGGTGGAGTAGTTAGAAATAAACAGGCAGGTTCCCAGGAAAGGAGCTGGCATGGCATTACCTTCAGCATGTGCTGTAGGAGACAGCCTCTTCACCTGAGAAAGCATCAGGAGAGACGTGGCTTTAGATCAGAAGCCACATTCTGGGATCTACGAGGAACTGCATGGGGGAGAGAGCCACCGTGTACAGCAAGGTGGAGAGGTCGAAGGGAAGAGCCCCTCACGTCCTCCAAACGAAAGGAATTCTTACTCTTAAAGCTTTTCAGGGAGGGTGGGAACTTCCGCATCACGTGACTTATCCTGGCCCAGTCTATGTGTAAAAGGACACGGAGGCTGGCATAACCATAAGGTTATCTTGCAGTTGCCAGGGGAAGGAGCTGAGCTTGGTTTCCACAGTCCTTTAGTGGAATTCCCCACCTTCCCTCTGCCTTAATTTATGAGCAAACACTCCCTCCACAGAAACCTGCTCAGAAAATGCTTCCCGGGCCCTTGTCTTAGTTACTTTCTGTTGCTCTGATAAAAACACCGCGACCAAGTCAACTTACAAAAGAAAGTGTTTATCGGGGCTTATGGTTCCAGAGTGCTAAGAGGCTGTCATGGTGGGCAAGCAGCAGCCATGGCAGCTGGAGTAGCTATGAGAACTCAAATTCTGAACCACGGGCAAGAAGCAGAGAAAGGGGCCAGGGGTGGTGGCATATGAACTTCAATCTCAGCACTAAGGAGGCAGAGATAAATGGACCTCTGTGGGTTCAAGGCCACACTGGTCTACATAGCAAGTTCCAGGGCATCCAGGGCCATTAGATCCCATCTTAGGGGGAAAGAGGCAGAGCAAGTGTCCAGAAGCCAGGAAATTACAGCAGCATCAACAAGTACCGTGCTACCCTCTGGGCCAAGGAAGATGAAGTCGAGACCTAGCCTAGGTTTAGTAACATGGAGGCCAGAGATGGGGTCTTCAGTAAGATGGCTACTGGGGGACAACATAAATCCCATTTTAGGATCAGACCTGACTTCAAAAGGAAAGTCATCCGGTCCAGGAACTGACCATAAAACCCCCAAAGTCATAAGTCCCAGGAACCAGGCCATAAGTCACCAGCTCCAGGAACCATAAATTCCGGGAACAAGGCCACAAAACCCCTATCCAAAAAACAGCCTAGAGATAACCACAAGGATGCAGAAATATCTTATCTCAGGATGGGCTATCTGTGCTGGGACACCGGTGGCCCCATGGATATTGTATGTGGTCACCTGAAAGTGGCAACTCAGTCTTGGTTCAGGAAGGAACAGACATAGTGTGTGCAACTCTGGCTTGGCTTGGCTGTGGATAGAAAGCATGGATTCAAGGCTGGGCAGGCATATATGGTTTGGGTATCTCATCCTGTGGTTAAACAATCTTGACAGAAGAATGCAGTTCACCGACCACCTGGACACAAGCCAATCAAAAACTGATCCATGTGACATCCCTGGCACCCACCAATTGAGTTTTAGAATGCCTAACCCTAGCTAAAATTCCTCTAGTTCCCTACAAAAAGGCCTGTGCGCCTTTGTCTGGGGTCATTGCCATTTGTGTAAGTGGCCCCGACCCCTGCGTGCAAACTTCTTGCTTTCGCAAAATAAAAGCACCCTTGCCAATTGCCCATGGAGTGGTGGTCTCCATGTGGCACTTCTAGACTTAACAGTAGGACTGTGGATTGGAAGAGACAGGCCGGGGACAGTGAGCCCTGGAAATGTCCCTGAGGAGTCATCTCACAAAGGAAAAGAGATGGGCGGTGAGTTGCTGGAGGGCAGAGGGACCAGAGTGGGCCTGTGCTGTGTCTTAACAGTCTTATTTTTATTTTATGTCTCTGGGTGTTTGGCCTGCATGGTATGCCTGCTCACCACGTATGTACCTGGTCCCCATGGAGTTCAGAAGAGGGTGTTGGGTCCCCAGGATCCAGTTACAAACAGGATCTTCAGTTACAGACAGTTAGGAGCCACCCAGTCCTCAGGAAGAGCAGCCAGTACAACTCTGAGCCGTCTCTTGATCCCCCTACCTGTCTTATTGAGATGTAAATCACACCTCCTAAAATACACCTACCTCCATGCTGTGACAAACCACTTAGGAGGGGAAGAGTTTGCCTCTTGTTCCAGAGGCTCAGCCAGCCGTGGTCACAGTAGGGAGAACACATAGGAACAGGAGCGGCTGTGTGCAGCCGGCAGGGCCCCTTCCTCTGCTTGTCACATTGGCGAAGGAGGAAACAAAGATCACTCAGTGGAACCAGAGGAGAGTGTAACCTTCGAGACCAGTCTCTAGAGATCTACTTGTGCCAGCTCTGCCCACCTCACCTCCTAAAGGTTCCACAACCTCCCACGTGGCACCACCAGCTGGGGATCAAAGTGTTCCAAACGCTTTAAAGAAGCATGCCACTTGGCGGCTTCTAGACCCGTCCTAAGATGGCAGTCATCAGTACTATAACATTTCAGGACACTTCTCAGCACAAACACTGTTGACCCTCTCTACCAGCTGTCCCTTGTCGGAACAGCCACTAACCTCTTTTTTTGCCTCAGTGGATTTACCTATTCCAGATTCATAGAAAGGAATCATGGGCTGGAGACATGGCTCAGTGGTTAGGAGCACTGACTCCTCTTCCAGAGGTCCTGAGTTCAAATTCCAGCAACCACATGGTGGCTCACAACTTCCCGTAATGAGATCTGATGTCCTCTTCTGGTGTGTCTGAAGACAGCTACAGTGTGCTTATATATAATAAATAAATAAATCTTTAAAAATAAATAAATAAATAAATAAATAAAGGAAACCATACCACATAAGACATTTTCTGACTAGTTTTCTCACTCTGTATAGTTCTGTCAAAGTTAGTCCATATTGTTGCATCTACAGTTTAGTTCCTCTTGATGACGAGGTAGTAGCCCTTTGAATGTTATATATTATATTTGGGGGCTGGACAGATGGCTCAGTGGTTATGAGTTCTTCCCAAGGAACAGTGTTCAATTCCCACATCGCATATCAACTCACAGCTGCCTGTAATTCCAATTCTAGGAGAATCCTAGGCCTTAGGACCACTCACCTACACATATCCCGCCCACCAAACACACACATATACACAGTGAAATTTAACAATAGAAGATCTTTTTTAAAACATCGTATTTTATTACTACCCATCTTTTGAATAAGGGTTTTTGTTGTTTTTTCTCTCTGTGTCTTTTTGCCTGCCTGAGTGAAGAAGCTAATGAATATCTGTGAGCAAGCTTCTGTGTGGACATGTGTTTTCAATAATCTTGGGTACAGACCTAAAAGTGGAAATGTTGAGTCACTTGGCCAGTCTGTGTTTAATGTTTTGGCGGAACTGTCAAATCGCTTCTCAAAATGGCTGAACCATCTTACATCCCTTCCAGCACTGAAGGAAGGTTCTAATTTCTTCCCAGCCTCACTGACACATCTTTCTATTTTTATTTACCCATTTTTTTTTTGTAGTGCAGAAACTGAATTTCCTCATAGCTTTGAAGATCTTTTTTTTTTTTTGTAATTATATGTATGTATGTGGGTGGGTGGGTGTGGAGGTGCACATGAGTGCAATGCCTACAGAGGCCAGAAGAGGGCAACAGATCCCTTGAAACTGGAGTTATAGGAGGTTGTGAGCAACAAGCAGTTTTTTGTTTTTTGTTTTTTTTTTTTTTTGGTTTTGGTTTTGGTTTTGGTTTTGGTTTTTTGAGAGCAACAACCTGTCTTAACTGCTGAGCACTTCTCTAGCCCCTTCTGGTTTAGAGGACTGATGGAGCTCAACTCATCTCGTGTGCTCACTGCACATTTATGGTAAGTAAAAGTATTTTGTTTTATTGTCTTGTCTTTATGAGTATTTTACTTGCATGTTTGTTTGTACACCATGTGCATGCAGTGCCCTCAGAGACTAGAAGAGGTCACAGGATCCCCTGGAACTGGACGTACAGATGATCGTGAGTAGCCATGTGGGGGCTAGAAAGGAACCCAGGTCGCCTGGAATAGCAGCCAGTATTCTTAACCACTGCGCCATCTCTCCAGCCCCCACTTGCTGTACATTTTTCATCTAAGGATTTTACATTTTTACTTCTTGGTTTGTTTGACTTAATTTTTCCATGTCATTAGGTATGGGATCCAGCTTCATTGCTTTGCACACACTTAGATAGTTTTTCCGCAGTAAAATTTGCCAAACAGACTATCATTCCCCCACTGAAAGGTCCTAAGACCTTTATTAGAGCTGTTGGTTTTTTTAATATGGAAGAAATGATACACATGTCCATATGGGGGATAGAGGCAGCAGAAAGGAAGAAAGAATGACAAAGAACGACTTGAAGAATGCAGGAGATGGCTGAGGGGGAGCCCTCAGGTGGGAGAAGGGACTGAGTCTAATTCCCAGGGGAGGGGACTCCGGTTTTTAGAGAGCTAGGTCAGGTGATGAGGGTGCAGGTTAAGTAGTGGGCATTCACTTCTCATCCCTTCCCTTTCCTTGCTGAAGCAAGAAGCAGAGCGAAAAGACACAAGTCAAAACAGAAGCCAGGCCGGACATGGTGGCATACGCCTTTAATCCCAGCACTTGGGAGGCAGAGGCAGGTGGATTTCTGAGTTTGAGGCCAGCCTGGTCTACAAAGTGAGTTCCAGGATAGCCAGGGCTATACAGAGAAACCCTGTCTCGAAAAAACAAAAAACAAACAAACAAACAAACAAACAAAAAAAACCAGGAGCCAGAGTTGAGAAGAGGGTGGCTTAAGAATGGATGTTAGCCAGGCATGGTGGTGCACACTTTTAATCCGAGCACTCTAAGCTGAGGCAGGGGGTTTCTGAGTTCGAGGCCAGCCTGGTCTACAGAGCGAGTTCCAAGACAGCCAGGGCTACACAGAGAAACCCTGTCTCAAAACAAACAAACCAACAAACCAACACCACAACATAACCCAAACAAAGCCAAGAATGTGTTGCTAGAACCCAGCCTCTGCTCAGACCACAGTGTCTGCAGCAGCCTTCCCTCCCCATGTCCACAGGCTGAGACAGGTCTGTGGGTCCCTGGCTGACAGACTCCCCCAAGGCCAGGGTCTCTCACCTGAGAAGTGAATTTCTATCAAAACAACACATCGCGCTCTCCACCCGTTCCTTCCCTACCCAGTGTCGGGACTCCAGAGCTTGCTCTGTGTAGTCTCTGACTTTGGAACCCTGTCCTCTGAGAGCTGTTTCCCCCTCCTCTGCCACTGGGGCTCTGATCTCCCCAGAGACTCACACCATGTTGTCTGTCTCTGGTGCTAAGGTCTGAGCTCTCCTCAGAGTTCCTGTTTCTTATGTTTTAAAAAGTATGTTGTGTGTGTGTGTGTGTGTGTGTGTGTCAGAGGGTACCTTGTGAGAGTCCATTCTCTCCTTCCCCCATGTAGGTCCTAATGATCCAGGCTGTCAGGTGGCCATGCCTTTCCCAGCTTTATTACCTCACCAGCCTTTATTTTGGTTTTGGAAATAGAAAACCAGAGAGTCAGGTTGGCCTAAAATTCATAATCCTTTTTCCTCAGCCTCCTGAGTGTGCTAGGATCACAGGTTTGCATGAACACACTCGACTCTTCTTTAATTAATTAACTAATTGATTAATTTAGCTAACGTGTGTATGTGTGGTTGTGTTGTGCTGTGTGTACATGCACTCATATACCGCAGTGTGCGGAGAGGTTCTTTCCTTCTACCAAACAGTCGGAGCCACAAGCACGTTTTCCCACTGAGTCTCAAAACTCACTACTCTTTTCTAAAGAGTTCAGTTATTCTGGGAATGGTAGCCCACATTGTTAGTCCCAGCATATAGGAGACAGAGGAAGGGGTACTGTTGAGAGTTCAAGGCCAGCTTGGATTACATAATGAGCTCTGTACTGGCTAGTTTTGTGTCAACTTGACACAGCTGGAGTTATCACAGA
>NC_034590.1:11105861-11151147 GCF_900095145.1 Mus pahari | reverse complement strand
AAAAAAAAAAAAAAAAAAAAAAAAAAAAAAGTCTTAAAACCTTAATAAAAAATTTAAAAATCTAAAATAATAAAGTGAATGGCTATTATATCAACAACAGAAAAACACCCCTTTTCGAAACCCTTCACCTGCCAAGACTGGGATTGCCAGAGCTAACCCAAGGCTGTGATTCAGCTAGCCAGGGCAGAACTCAGCCTTCTAAGCCACCATTATCATAATGGCCTCCGAAGCCTTTCCCGGCTAATGAAGCCACTTATCTCCTCCCAACAAACTGTAGACACCAGACAGACCCAGAAGGAGATGAATCCTGGTATTTCTTAATTACCATATGTTGATTGCTCAGAATGAAGAAATATCCAGTTTTGTATGTTAAAAAAAAAAAAAAGATTGCAGCAGGAGATGCAGCCTATGCTCTACTCACGGCATATTAAAACCTCAGGAAGTGCTCAAGCCCTTGGTACCCTAGCTCATAAACCAAACCCCCGCTGTGGCAGCATCCTGAGCTTTGCATGGTGATCAGTAGAGGGCACTGCGGCCCGAGCTGCAGAGCAGAACAGCGAGTGCGCAGTTCGCCGCTAGATGGCGCCTCATAATCGCCGCTGAATGGTCGCCTCAAGCTCTAGCCTCCTGCATCCTTCCTTGGCCATGGGATCTTACTCCTACATCCTTGGCCATCGGACCTCTACCCTGCATCCTTAGTCATAGTGCCTTCGCCCTGCAGCCCTCCTGCCCCCTTCCTTCCAGGCCCCGGCTGCATCTCCAAAAACAGAGTCAAAGTCAAATCTGGCTGAAAATACACCATCTGCCTGTGTGTGTGGGTGGGGTGGGGGGAATCTCGCTGGCGCTGTCACGTCAGCACCCGACGCAGGTTAATAACCGACCTCGGAGCAGATGGCTGCTTTTTTATAATTACCGGGTCCCAGTCTTGGCTTACTCCCCTCTGCTTCCTCCCCAGCGGGAGCAGGTGTGTGTCACACCACCGTGTGTGCCCTGCCACCTGCTGCTACCAGCTACTGGTGGGGACACAGCCCTGTAGGGAGTCCCTTCTCAGGGAGGCCTGGACCTAGATTAAACAGCAGAGTTTAATGGAGAGGACACGAGACCAGCGCGCCAAAACTTGGAGGGTAAACTAATGAGAGATTTTGATTGAACAACACATACTTTTAAATCCAGCCATTTCGCTCTGGAGGTATCTGTCCTAATCCAAAGACAGTCCGAATTACGGAGGTACACAAGCTTGTTCACCGCAGCTCTTGGATGGCAAGAGCTTGCCTAAAAGACCACCCCCTCGCCACCCCTGCGCACTCCCAAATGCTGGTATAAAGGATACCGTGTAACCATTGCCAGGGTTCCAAGGAGTTTAAAATACTTTTTCTTTTTCTTAAAGATTTATTTTATTTATATGTGTACACTGTAACTGTTTCCAGACACACCAGAAGAGGGCATCAGATCCCTTTACAGATATTTGTGAGCGACCATGTGGTTGCTGGGAATTGAACTCAGGACCTTTGGAAGAGCAGACAGTGCTCTTAACCACTGAGCTATCTCTCCAGCCCCAAGGATCTGTGTTCAACTACAGAACGCACATGGTGGTTCACAACTGTTCACACCTGCAGTGCATAGACATGCATGTAAGCTTAACAGCCCCCCCCACACACACACCCACACACAAATACATACATATATTTTAAAAAGAAATATGAAGTTGGTGGTGCATGCTGCCGAGGCAAAAGGAATACACTTCTCTGGATTTTTCTGTTTTCAGCAAGAAAAATCAGTAACAAATAAAAGGAAATGAATAGTTCCTAAGAATTGTTCTAAAATACCGAGTTGAAGGTGGGCATGCCTGTGATCTTAGAGCACAGGTGGCCGACGCAGAAGGATCATTGTTCAAGACAAGCCTTTAACTACACAATGAAGCCCTATCTCAAAAATACCTCCAATCTAAACAAAATCAAACCCGTTAGGCCAAGGCCAAGCCCCCAGAGCTAACCCGGGGCGAAACTATCTACAGTGGCTGGTTCCGAGCGAATCCAGACTGCTTCCTTCTACAGGTCACGTCCTGGCTCCCTTCAAGGTTCGTACCAGGCCTAACAAAGGGAATTCTATTACAACTCTTGACTTTCCTAAAGGCTTGGGTGTAAGCAACTGCAGAATTTGGCATACTGTTCAAAACAGGGCACACGCCTCTACTCACAGCACTTGGGAGGCTGAGGCAGGAGGACTGTTGAGCTCCACAGCCTACACTGTACAGTGATACGGTGAGGCCCCGAGTCAAAATGACAAAACAAAACAAAAAGAAGTATCCCCTAACTTGAAACACTGAGCTAAAAATCTTACTTGTGATCTTCTTGCCCCGGATCTGCCAACCAACATCTTCACCTCTGTACTAAGGGCGGGCAACTTCAGAGCTATAGCAACTGGAGGTAGGGTCCGTCCTGATTTTAGACCTTTAGCTCAAGGGACTGTAAGCAAGGGGTTATGAGGGTCCTTTACTGTTTAGCTGGGAGAACGGGAACGGGAACGGGAACGTAAGGTTGAACCAGAAGAGCCAGTTTCCAAAGACAGCATCCGCTCACAGCCCTGCCCCAACCCCTTCCAGTGACATCATGAGTTCCAGGTGTCATCTATGCTACCCAGGGGAGGCCCACTGAGGCAGACTGGGAGACTCAGGCTCCGCCCACTCCAGCCTTATCCCCCTGGGGTGAAGTCCACAGGAGGCTTCCTTTACACACAGATCTGCCCTGCAAAGCTAGCCCTTAGACCAGCACCTCCCTCGGACTGCAGAAATTCTGGGCTGCGGCCATGCGACAGCCCCAGTCCCAGCACTGCCTACACAGGACTGTGGCTGGAGGGCTGGTGGAGGCTAAGCATGGCTTGCAGCAACATGGCCCACGCTGACCGGAAATGGCCATCACGAACCGGGCCAGGGAGCTTTTACCTGTCCTGTTAAGCCACAGACCGAGCAATCTTCCTTTTAAAGGCTTCAAAAGTGGTTTCCACAAAATACACAGAGAGTGCCTTTTTCAGGGAAAAGTAATTTATTAATAATTTGATGATAGTCAGGTAGTAGTTTTGAAAGGATAGAGCATCAGGGGAGACCTTGGGGTAGAACTATCTGAGGTTGGGATACCCCACTTCAGGGATAGCATACATTTGACTAAAACTGTTTCACGTGAAAACATGTCTCAAACCTGTTTGTGAAAACTGGGGGACCACATGGTGCTCAAGCGAGGCTCTGGGTTCTAGGGATGCCAGGCCAAACTCCAGCTTCCATGGCTAGCAGCTCAGTGGCTTCAAAAAGCTTGAAATTGGATTCTAGGTCTCTTCTGTCACGATTCCTTCCTGGAGGAATTCCATAGGAAGTGATTTCAGAACAATGACTTCCAAAAATGTTTACTGAAGCCTGACATAAAGGTATTTCTCAGTGATGGAGGCTGGAGAATCAAGAGTTCAAGGTCATCCTTGGCTACATAGAATTGGAGGCTAGCCTGGGCTACATGAGATCCTGTCTCCAAAAAAAAAAAAAAAAAACCAAAAAAACAAAAAAAAAAAAAAAAACCAAGAACAAAACAGAAAAAAACTAAACAATGAAAAAANAAAAAAAAAAAAAAAAACCACGAACAAAACAGAAAAAAACTAAACAATGAAAAAACAAACAATAAGAATTTAAAGACTTATAACAACAACAACAAAACATATTTGTCTTGGCTTAGAAATACCTACCTCAAGGGGCTGAGGCAGGAAGAAAGACCATGATTTTGAGGCCAACCAGAATCACATAGAGAAACCCAGGTTTAAAAACCCAAATCTAGAGGAGGGGAGATTGCTTGGCCATTGATGCCCTTATGGAGGGCCTGGGTTCAGTTCCTAGCACCCACATGGTGGCTTACAATTGTCAGTAACATCAGTTCCAGAAGGTCCAGTGCCTCCTCACGGCCTCTGTGGGAACCAGACACATACACCATACTTATATAAATGCAGACAAAACATGTAAAATAAATACGTAAAGATATAAGTAAATAAACAAACAGAAAGATATAAAATACATAGCTTTAAAAAATATATATTTATTGAGTGTCTACCCCCCAAAAGCCATGGTGCCAGGCAGGAGCAAGCTAGAGACAGGAGAAGTGACCGTGACACACAGCTCCAGCCCTCCGTGAGTGAGCACCTCCAAGGAGGGATAAGGAGGAAGTACCAAATACTTAATCAAATGTATAGGATGTTAGATGTTACTGGTTGAGCTCCAGGACTGGGACTGATGGACCAGACCAAAGCTGAGTCACTCAAGGGCTGGGACCAGGCTCAGTGGTAATCAGCAGATCCCCAGATTACTCAGAGAACTTGCCTAGGGTCGACCCAGAGAGGAGGATTAGGAGCAGCGCTCAGGGGTGGCACTTAGCTTATGCAAGGCCCTGGGTTCCATCCACAACACCACAAGGAAAACAAACAAACAAACAAACAAGCTAATATCAGATTTAAGCCACTGTCACTTAGGGCGATGGAGGCAAGGCTAGCCCAATCCATAAACAGCCAGTGTCACAGGAGGTTAACCTAGTGCTCTTGTCATTTCTGCTTCCCCTTGCTCTCCCCTGTCCACCCTCTCTTTGCATCTCACCACTGCCTCTCTCACCACCATTTGCACTCGCTGCCTCTTGATTCTGTGACTGCAAATAAAAGTCGACTAAGAAGGTGTGTGTGTCCCCACCTATCTCCCGGCTTCTGCAATGTCCGATTGGCCTTGAATTCCTGGGCCCCCTACGCCTTTTCAATTATCTGGGACCGTGGGTATGGGTCTGCACCACAGCACCTAGCTATGTTAGGATCTTTGAACTCGAGTCATTGGTAATTTTGTCTTTTCACACAAATGAATGCAGCCGGCAGACAGGAGAGCACAGGAGGGCTTAGGAAAAGTAGAGTAGACAAGTCTTTGAAGTAAAGCTAGGTATGGCGGCACGAGGCTACAGTCCCAACTACGTAGCAGGATTGCTTGAGCCCAGGACGTCAAGGCTAGCCCAGGAAACATAGTAAGAAGAAAAAGAAAATGGAACTAAATTAACTTAGGCTATGAAAGTGTAGAGAACAAAAAGAGTTGACATGGAAAATAAAAGATAATGAAGTGCCATGATTTTTCTTAAGAAGGCAGAAGCTCCCAGAAGCTAAACTAAAGTTACTCAAGAGCGCCTAGGGCATAGCCCGTAGCAGAGCATAGAGCCCGCCTGGCATCTGTGGCTTCACCCAAAGGAGGCACAGTTGTCATCATGAGACCACTGGGAAGTCCTTGGCCAAGGAAGGGAAACACTCAGTGGGTTAGCACAATCCTGACAAGAGCTGGCTCTGAACCCCCCAGACCCCAGAGCCTAAGGGGATTCGATCCTGTGACAGGTACCTGGAGGTACACTCTTCACAGAAAGATCTGGTACGGTCGGCCAGCCAACAGCATGAGAGCTTCTTTTAGACCCACATGATCATCGGGAGGACTCCAAGCTGTCCGTGAATGCCTGCAGCAGGCATGCCTGTACCTCTCCATAGCGCACACAGCCTACGAGGCATGGCCGACGCCTCTCCAGCAGGACAGTCTAACAGAATGTACTAGCTCGGCGGCTTACAATCAATGCTGGTAATAAACAAGTTTCACAGAAGTACATGTCAGGGTTTCCCCATTCCCTGGTCACCTTCACAGAGTCATCTAAAAATGAGAGCCCCACTCCCCAGGGGGCAGGACCTAGTCATCATAGCGGATCTCAGCCTGCAGCTCCTTGGTGACATAGGTCGTTAGCATGGCCAAGAGCTTCTGCTGCATGGCCTGGTTGCTCATGACCAGAGCAGTCAGCTGCACCGCATCTGTCCAGTCCAAGTTCCTGATGATGGCCGTGGCTTCGTTAACAAGTTTCTGCTGTTCAGCGGGGGGCAGTTCCATTAGGATCTGAGGAACAGGCTTGAACTGTCCACTCGTCATCCAGGCACCTAACAGGCTCCCAACGGTGCCCCCTGGAAAACAAGGAAGGGCTCAATTAGTCAGCCTCATTCCCCCAACAATGGCCTTTGTTTCTTTCTTTCTTTTTTTTTTTTTTTTTTTTTTGGCCTTGGCCTTTGTTTCTTGCTGAGAGTCATGACAAGTGGGGACATTCACCAGCAGGTCACAGCACGACCAGCTTCTGCCAGACACTCAGCAGGGCAAAGGTTGATGTGGTCTCTAGTCCATTTGGTCCAGATAATTGATACTTAAATTGGTTTCTTCCAATGCCCCTCACTTACACCCTCCCTACCTCAGAACTGTGCCAACTAAGATCTCCTTCATGGCCGAGGAACACCTCCCCTGCTGTGACTCCCAGAACAATCTGTCTCCACAAAGGAGAAACCGAGAGGGACATGCATCTTCTGGGGAAACGCATTTGCCTGGAAAGACTGTGAACCTGAACTGTTTCCACAGTGTGATGGTCTTAGGGGTTTCTATTGCTGTGCTAAAACACCATGACAATAAACAGCTTGGGGAGGAATGGGTTAATTTCATCTTACACCTCAGATCACACTCCATAACTGAGAGCAGTCTTCCAGGTAGGAACCTGGAGGCCGGAGCTGATGCATGGAGGAGCACTTGCTCAGCCTGCTTTCTTATAGCACCCAGAATCGCCAGCGTAGGAATGGCACCACCCATGATGAGCCAAGCTCTTCCACGTCAATCATCAATCAAGAAAATGTACTACAGGCTGGCTCACAGGCCAGTCTAGTGGGAGGCATTTTCTCAGTTGCTATTCCCCCTTCCAAAATAACTCAAGCTTGTGTCAAGTCGAACAGTTCAGTGGGTGATAGGAGCCATGCCCTTGAGCTTAGGGAATTCCTAGAGAACTCACATGGGAAATGACCCTGGCGGCAAGTCAAGTTTTTCTCTTGGAGATCCTGTCATTCCATTCCTCCAAGCAAACCTAACATTATCTACTAGTTCTCTTTCCAGAGGGGCTTTGTTTTGCTTTCTCTTACTTTTTTATTATTATGGAGCCAGGGGCAGTCCAGAACTCTTGATCCCCCTGCTGCAGCATCTCAGCTGAGTATCATAAGTGTGTGCCAGCCACCTCACTCAGTCAGAAAACATTATTTTTAGATTCCTGCTTTCACTGTTTTTTTTTCCCAGGTGCTTGGTATTGTGGGGGAAGCGTGGGAGAGCGGCTCAGGTGCCAGCCAAGCTCTCTTAACAGACATGCATTCTGTCTGTCTGTCAGTCAGTCTGTCTGTCTGTCTGCCTTTCCTTATTTACATCCCAAACCCCCTCCTGGTTCCCCTCACAGAGTCCCTCCCTCCTAGAAACATTGTTTTTAATTTTTAATTTTTAATTTTTTGGTTTTTTTTGTTGTTTGTTTTTCAAGACAGGGTTTCTCTGTGTGCCAGATAACCGCTGTCACTGGCCACATTAGATCTGTATCTCCAATGTCTCCCACGTGCATATCAGCAATCCGACAGTCACAGATGCAGCCTGGAGAGACGCAGTCATTCTCAAGGGACAGAATATGGGGTGAGAAACCAAAATCGTAAGAGTGGAAAAACCCATCACACATGACCCTGACCAAGTTACCAGGGCCAGCCTCACTGGAGATGCCGCAGGATGCCATGTATCCCTGGACTGATGCAGAAGATACTTCACCTCAGGGACGTTCGCTCCCAAGGCTCAGGAAAAGCTCCTCAGACAGCTGAGAATTCTAAAAAACGCCTGCCAGCACCCCCTCTCCCCCATTACCAAGGTCAGGGAAACAAGGAAAGGCTAAGAAACTGTCGCGGGCCAGAAGAGACTACGGAAAACGAGGTTATAAAAGCAAAGTGTGGGGCTGGAGAGATGGCTCAGTGGTTAAGAGCACCGACTGCTCTTCAGGAGGTCCTGAGTTCAAATCCCAGCAACCACAGGGTGGCTCACAACCAACCACCTGTAATGATGTAATGATGCCCTCTTCTGGTGTGTCTGAAGACAGGGACAGTGTACTCATGTGGCTGCCCACACCTTTAATCCCAGCATTTGGAGGCAGAGACAGGCAGATCTCTGAGTTCCAGGACAGCCAGTGCTACACAGAGAAACCCTGTCTCAAACAAACAAAACTAAACAAACAAACAAACAAAAAGGTGTCAGCTGAGCATAGGGGCCCACACCTTTAAGCCCAGTACGTGGGAGGCAGGTGCAAGGGGATCTCTGTGAGTTCAAAGCCAGCCTAGTCTACATAGTAAATTCTAGGACAGCCAGAGCTACATAGTGAGATCTTGTCTCAAAATTAAAAAAAAAAAAAAAAGTGGCAACTGGAAGAAAAAGAAGGCCACTGTGCACTGGTCAGTCACAGGGATCTCACAGGATTGCATGAGTGCTGGTGGCTTGGTTCCCCACCGGGAAACACATTCCCACTAAAACTAAACCTGGGTGAGGGACACACAGGGATTTTTCTGTACAATCTTTGCAACTTCTACATATAGCTATTTCAAAGTGAAAAAAATTTTTTTCTTCCAGAAAAGGCCTCTCAAAAATAAAATTCAAGTAACTGCAAACAGAAATGCAGATGAGGAGTCCTAGGCTGGAAGCAATACCGGCTACCCCTGCCCTACAGAACAAGGGGGAAAGGTGTTCCTACATCAAAGTGAGCACCCCTCCTCACTCTGCTCCAGCATCCAAGGGGCAGGGCCCCATCCTCCCTGGTGTGAGGTAGTCTGCTAACCAGCTTGCTGCGCCCCAGCCCCCCTTCCCCTAAAGTGTTGTTGGGGAGGAGAGTGCAGGCAATACGGGGGGTGGGGGGTGAGCGTTTGGTGCTGGTAGCAGCAGCAATAGTGGTGTCTAAGAATGAACACTAATCAAAAATCAACACGATTGTCCGGTGGTTCTTTGTTAACAGAGGAAAAGTTGGAACCAGAACCTTGAGGGAGTGCGGCAGGGAGGGGAGCAAGGCTTAGCTCACTCAGGAGAAAGGTGACTCCCATGTCACAGCATCAGGCCCCAGGTGACAAAAAGGTGGCTTACTCCAAGAGGCTTAGCCAGTCTAGTGCAGGATCTGGGTAAAGTGGGGCGGAATAACTGAGAAGCCCATCTGACAGTTTGGGNGGGGGGGGGGGGGGGGNGAAGGACAAGCTGGGATCTAAGCAACCACTGCTTTGACCACACCTTCTGCTGCCAGATCAGCCAATGGGAGTTGTCAGAATGAGACAGGGCTGGGGCCCCTTAGGACTAAAGAATGCTCCCAGGACCCTCTATGGGGAAGCCAGGAACAGCAGAGCAGAAGGGACCACCAAAACAAAGCACGCAGAGAGCAGTGTGTCTAAGGGAGGTGCGCAGCAGGACAGGCTGTGGCTAAATGGGAAGTTAGCCTTGGCGGGAGGGGGCAGGTGTGTGTTGGAGTGGAGGATGCAGGGGGCGACTGAGCCGAATCCTGCTCCCCTCGTGTTTCAGAGCCAGCAGCTGTGATGGCAGTGTGCTGTGGGGGGCCGGGAGAGGCCTGGGAGGACAGCTTCCGGTCCCAAGGGAAAGCGGCTCGGTGATGGTCCAGGAAGAGACAGCACTGCGCTTGATCACTGCTTCTTTGCGGACTCCCCGGAAATGCCCTCCTCTTCGCTTCTTTTAATACCTGGACATCATGATTGTAATTCCAGCACTCTGGAGGCTGAGGCACGAGGAACTCAGATTTGTCTTCCTAACACCAGTGAACCTCTTGATCTGACCATACTGCAAGCAACTGTACTACTACCTCGTTAAGGAACCTCAATCTGGGATACATAGTTTCAGACCAGTCTGACATGCATAGAGATCATAGCTCAAAAAATGAAGGTGGGACTGGAGAGTTGGCTCAGTGGTTAAGAGCAGGGCACTGGCTGCTCTTGCGGAGGGCTAATGTTTGATTCCTATCACTCACAGGGTGACTCACAACCATCCTTAACTCCACTTCCAAACAACCTGACGCCCTCTGCTGGCCTCTGTGAGTATTGCATGCATATAGTTCATGGACACGCAGGTAAAACACCCATGCATATAAAATAAAAATACTCACTTTATAAATGTTTAATTAAGTAAACAGACCACCGAGCTTATGTCAGGGAGAGCCCACTTGTAGTCCAGACTCAGAAGCCAGAGACTGATACCCAAGCAGTGTGGCTCTGGAAACAGCAGTACAAATGGGCAGCCAGATTTAGTTTCTCAGGGAAAGAGGCACCCCAGGAAGGGAAAACCAGTTCATACACAAGTCTGACTGCACTTTTTCTCCTGGCTCCAGTGAGCCTCTTGGCCTCACTCTCCTGCAAGCATCCGCACTACCTTCGTACGGAACATCAATATTTGATTTACAAGAGCACTTAATGCAGTGGGGATATCAGGACATCAATGCACAAGTTGCTACTAGACCTTTGGAGAAAGGAGAAGCCATGTGTTTTTTTTCAAAGAAAATGAAGCACCTACCGTGACCAGTGGCCAGAAGCAGCAAGTCCAGAGAGACTCTGTTTTTGGCCAGCTTTGCTCAATCTGAATAAAATATGGGCTGCCACAACAGAGACAGGACAGAACATAGCCATATGATACAACAGCCCCAGCCAAGCGTCCCCAGGACACTTAGATAGGAGTGGAAGGTGAGGGCAACTCTAAGGAAACAAGATGGGGGCTCTCTTCTGTCGTGGGAAGAAGTTGATGTCTGAGTTCCTGAATTCACAGAATTTTGAAAACACAGGTCTGGGCCACCTGTGTGTGTTCTTCTGTTTCTATGAAATGTAGCTTTCTTTTAATACAATGTTCCCAGATGTCAACACTGCCACTGATGGGAAGAACAGGGTAAGTGGGAAGGGGTGTGGGCAACCTGGGAAACGGAAACCAGCCTCAGCACAAAAGAGCCCCCCTCCCCCCTCCCCGCCCAGCCTGCTAGGATGTGGGGACTGGAACCCACAGTAGTCAATGAAGAACTACCCAGTTGCACGTGGCAGGTGCCCAGCCTGTGTGGGGAGGATAGCCACACTTCGCTGAACGGCCAGAGGAGAAAGCAAGCAGACTGAGGCAAGAGAAGCGGGAAGCAGCAGCCCATGGCCGGCCTCTGCTTCAGCCTCTGCCTCCAGGCTCCTGCCCGGAGTTCCTGCCCTGGCTCTCCTTCATGCTGAAATAAACCCTTCTGACCCCAAGCTGCTTTTGGTCATAGTGTTCTCTCACAGCGGGAGAAAGCACACAAAGACACAGCCACGCTCAAGGTAGGAAGTTGGTGAGCTTAGCTTCTTCTCTGGCTCCCTTCTTGGGTCCCAGACACCCAGTACTTTTAGACTCGAGGATAGATATATCTCTAGAGAAAGGGCAGAGGAATTCCAAGAAAGGGTTGCTGGCACTGGAGGAAAGGTGCCTGCAGGCTCTCAGAGATACAAACACCAAGGCCAAGAGAATTCTGCATGACACAGACGCTCAGAAGCTGTGGTTCTGATGGGGCATACCACTCAGACAGGCCTGGGCAGGCCATGTGACAGGCACCATTCGTACTTACCAGGTCATTCTTCCATGTGTTTCCAAAACCCCCAACCATGCTGGAGTCCTGAAACACACTTTGTAGCCCAGGCTATCCTTGAACTTCCCATGTTCCTGTATCCCAAGTGCAGGGATGGCAAGCCTGACCCTTGAGCTTTTATGACAGCCCCAAGGCTGGCTTTACCTGTAAAATCACTCTCACTCACCAACGGCTAATCCTGGTGGGCCACCAACCAAGCCACCGACGAAGGCCATTGTCCCCGCAACCATGGCACCCCTTCCAGAGTGCTTGACGGCCGCTTTCATCTTCCTATCCTGGCAGATGGAGCACAGAAGCTTCATGACGTCATCTACCATGATGGGCATCTCAGCAGACCCTAGGAGGTGAATCAGAGAGATAGGTGGGCGGGCTTTGGTGTTTGCTCATTTTGTGTACTTAAAAAAAAATGTATACGTGTTCTCCCGCATATGTGTCTGTGCCCTCAGAAGGCAGAGACCCCCCTGGACTAGAGTTACAGACCATTGTGAGATACCATGTGGGTGCTGGGAATTGAACCTAGGTCCTCTGGAAGGATAGCCAGTTTTCTTAACCTCAGGGTCATCTCTTCAGTGCATGTTTGAGTTTGTTTGTTTGTTTGTTTGTTTGTTGAGATAAAGTCTTGCTACATATTCCAGACCAGTCTGAACTCATAATCGTTTTCTCTCGGGTTTTTGAGTGCTGGGATAAGAGGAGAGATAATACCTTACTGCTGAAAGGAAGATTTTTTTTTTAAAAATACACATAAGTATTTTAACCCAATGTAACACTTTATAGCATTTTAGAAGGCGCCCCCCCCCCCATCTTCTGGGAAGAATTGCTTGGCTATGTGCGGCGTGCCAGAGGGCACACAGCCCTCTCTGCTTCTCTGAAGCCAAGAGCCTGGGCATGAGCTAACAAGCTACAGAAGGAAGCAGCCGAGTGGCTGAAAGGTCTTTTCTACCCTCCGATTAACTTCAGACTTCTGACCTACGAGGAAGCAGCCTCAGCCACAGCTCCTACCAAGCTAACCTGACCTCTCACACAAACACACTCCCAAAGTGGCTCACGAAGCCTTCAGTGTATAAAGGCTGCCGGGAACAGGAAAAGCCAAATCCAGATGGCCTCTTGATGTGAGCCAAGCCAGAAAGTGGGGAAAGGACAAGACTCTGGGGCCACACTGGCACTTGCCTGCTGGGTAACCAACCAGAAGCCAATAGTCAGATACTTAGCTTTAAGATGGAGTGAAAAACAGGGCTGAAAGTACAATTCTATTTGGGAGACCATATGTCTGGCATGAACAATACTTTAAAAAGAAAAGAAAAGAAAAAAAAAAGATGAAGAGAGACCATTTATAGGCTGGGCCCTTGTAAAGGATGAGCAAGAGGGATGACAAGTGATCGACTGATGAGACAGAGCCGGTGACACATTACAGGCAGAGACGAGAGCTAGGTATGATACCACAAGGCAATACTCAGTACTTGGGAAGCTAAAGCAGGAGGATTATGAGCCCGTGGAGAGCCTGGATTAGATAGCTAGACTCTCTACCAAGATAAAAAGAATAATGATTACTTAATTAATTTATAATAAAGAAAACCAGGAACAGTATGAACTACCAAGATGAAACAATCACAGAACAAAATAAGTGAAAGATCTCCCAGAGGCTGGCTGCTTGGCATGGTGGCTCATAGGCCCAGTTTTGGTACTTGGGAAGTAGAAGAAAGGTCAGATGAGTCTGAGGCCAGCCTGGGCTACACAGTGAGATCCGGCTTGCCTGCGCTACAGAGCAAGAGACCCTGTCTCAAAACAAGAGCCTGCCAGGGGCTTGCACGATACAGGAAACCACAGGCAGCCCTGAAGAACAACGAGCCTACAAGCAGTTTGCTAGGATCAGAACGCATTGCCTTGCTGGCTGGGAAGTGAGGGACAGAGGCATAGCCATAGGTAAGGTGGACTGTGCCCCACAGAGGGAGTGGTAGGTAAGGAAAGACCACAGCTGGGAGGCCACCTCATGAGGCTGGTGAGAAAAAGCAGCTCAGGTGATACTTCGAAGAGTCATTTCCCGCTCCCAGGAGGCTGAGGCTTTAGTTAGCTAAGGGAACTTCCTGAGGTTACCATCAACAGGCTAACATTCTCCTGGGCTTTGCCTGGTTTCTCTTGATACCCAAGAACTCTGCAGAATCCGAAACTCTTGATGTAAAATTGTCCCTGAGACTCAGTTCTGGGCCCTTATAAGGAAGGAACCCACGGGGCCACCATACTGTCACAAGGGCTGTTTTTAAGAACTTCTGGGGGGACTGGAGAGATGGCTCAGTGGTTAAGAGCATTGACTGCTCTTCCAGAGGTCCTGAGTTCAATTCCCAGAAACTACATGGTGGCTCACAACCATCTATAATGGGATTTGATGCCCTCTTCTGGTGTGTCTGAAGCCAGCTACAATGTCATATAAATAAATTAAAAAAAAAAAAAAACTTGGACATTGTATGTTGTGCTCTAGTCCTGGAAATGTCCAATTTTCTCACCCCCACCCCCTTTTGAGACTTCTTTACTTACTATGTAACCCAGGCTAACCTGGAACTCATGGTCCTTTTGCATGGGGTTCCTAACTCCCAGTACTGTAGGTTTTCACCATCATCTCTGACTTCCTTGTCCACATTGATAAACTTTAGATGAATACTTTCCTTTCAAAAGACTAATACCCCATCCCCAATCTGTAAAGTAGCTAGTTTAGCTTGGTGCACAGCCAGCTTTTTGGGTTTGTTTGTTTGTTTCTTTGTTTTGTTTTGGATCTGGTGCAACCCAGGTCTCAGAGGACTCCAGGACACCACCCATACTCAGAAGCACAAGGCCCGTGCCATTCTGGTTCTGAGGACCAGCTTCAGCACCAGCACACAGGGACCACTCCACATCACAGAATAAGGATCTGCACTCTCAAGAAGGTGGTTTCCTAACAACAAGGCATGCGAAGGAGTTAGGGCAGAGATGCACACAGCAGCCCCCTCATCCACAAGGAATCCACAGGGAGACTCCAGCAGATGTCTGAAAGCACGATCAATCAGTCCTTCCAGCCTTTTTGCTCTGGTTTCTTGGCATTGTAACTCCTAAGCTTTGGGGCCATTATTAAATAAAATGAGGTTACTTGAGGTCATCATGCTACTCAGAATGAAATTTCTAACCATATAGAACAGTCCAGGACTTAAAACTCGCATAGTATTTCAAACTCATAAATTGTTCATTTCTGAAAAATTTTTTCACTTACTATTTGGCTGTCAGTAGCCAAAACTACAGAATGTAAAACTGTGGACAGGGTGGGGGGTGGGGGGGGTCCTGGACTCACCCATTTTACCCCTGATTACCTACTCAGAGGGTTATCTACCTCCAGACTTGCTCTGAATAACATTAAGTCAAAACCCACGGAACAGAAAAGGTACCAACGTGCACATGCCATTCTCAATCTCTCCCAAGCCCAGACAAGCCTTTGCCAGAAGACCAGCCAGGCTCCTTAAAAGGGGCGGGGGCGGGCGGGGGCAGGAGAGCTGGGCAAGAAAGGTTCCCCCCCACACACACACGCACAACTGGGCTTCTGCAGTCTCCGACTGCAAGGCAAGGCTGGCTTAGGTTTCCTGAAGAATAATACCAGAAGTTATGGCAGCACCAGGCTTTTGTTGTGAAAGAAAGGTTTGGGACCCGGAGTCTGTGTAAAAGCACTTCACTTCCTGAATTCTCCAGGCTCAAGAGATTGAAAGGTAACACATCCCATTCTCCTCTTCCCAGAGCCACCTCTGTATATCTGAGAGGAAGAGATGGGGGCGCAGAAGACAGGCCCTTCCCACGGGAGCAGAACGATTTCAATAATGCTGTCCTCAAACCAGGTCCTGGTCACCGGAAGTCCATCTGCCAGCCATAGGGAAGACAAAAGCTAACCGGGAGCCCTGATGTCCTACAGTCACCCAGACTGGGGAAAAGATGACAGCAGGGCTCCTATACACAGAGGAGGTGAAAACTCAAACCTTTGGATAGCAGCCTGACCTGAGTTCAATCAAGTTGTGAGGGACAGAGGAGGGGGCCTCAGAGTAACAGGGAGCTCCATGTTCTTTATATCAATCTTAGACGAAGCTGGGATTCAAATCCCCAGTATAGAAGGAGGAAATGTGTCGGGAGCAGGGAAGTGGGTGGGGGGAGGCCGCAGGGAGACACAAACAGAAACTGAATGGAAAGCAGGTCTTTGGCCAAAAATCAATATCCTGCTCCCCTGACTGGAATTCCCCAGCTGCGCTCTGCCCTCTGTGAAGTTCTCACCCTGTTCTTCCAGCCTACAAAGTTGTTTACTTACTTGATTGTTGGTATTTAAAAATAAGAAGATATTGAGGGTGTGCTGGTTCCCCCCCCCCCTAACCCCAGCATGGGGGAGGCTACGGTAGGACTCCCAGATCAAGACCAGTGACGGTTACATAGTGAGATCCTGTCTCAAAATAATAGCAATAATAAAAACCTTACATATATCTTAGATCTTCCTGATTTCTCTGGAAAGATCAGAAGTGGTCAGAGGTAGGTTCACTACATAGCTCGCAGGCTTAACTGACACCCATCACTTAGCAGCGCGGTGCCCTCTGCACCGGGCCACGCTTGCACCTTATCTACTTAGTCATAGAATAATGTTTCTCCACAACAGCTCCAATTAATCTGGCCCTTTGATCCCCTGACATCCATTCCTGGCCATCCCTAAACTGGAGCCCAGATTCCCTCCCTCTCTGGGCCAAGCACAGCCATCCGCTAGGCAGAAGGCATCAACTGTGGGCGCCACCGCACCGCGCACGCGCACTCCCAAGCATCCAGGCTGCGGCTAGAAGCGCACGGAGCTGCTGACTACTCCAACCTCGGCGCTGCAGCTTAGGCCTTCAGTGTCTCGGGCCCTTTGCGTTGAGAGGAACAGCTCCAGCACTGGGCCTGACACCGTAGGGTCCCCGACCGGCTCCGCAGACCCCGGCTTCCCCGCGCGCACCTTTACTGAGCTGGAGTCTGGGACCGTCCGGGCACTGAGGCTGGCTCCGCTCTGCCAGCTCCAGAGAGGCGTTCACAGGCCACCGCCACCCTGGCTCCGCCCTCCCACCTTCCGGCTCCGCCGGCCTTCCGGGTCGCCGAGTTCTGGGTCCCCACGGGTCCGGGTCCTCAAGTTGGGCTAGGCCTGGGGAAAGATCTTGATGGCGGGCGAGGCGTCCCTTCCGCGCCCCAGCATCTGATTGACTGACACCAAGACCCAGGCTAGGAAGCTTTGTGCCTGCGGGAATGGGGAGTATCTGGGAGAGGACTCTGTGTCGCGAGGACCCGCTGCCCCCACCTCGCCTCGCCTGGCCACCCCCATTCAATGCCCAACCTCACGTTTAGGATCTGGAACGGTTCCTGGAAGGTTCTCCTCGATCACCCTTTGCGCTGGGTCTGTGACTTGACGGGCCCTTTCCCCCACAGGGTCCTGGACCTGGGAGATGATACGGGGGCTGGGCTGTCAGGAGAGACCCGCTGGTTAATTAACGCTGGGGCCTGCGTGGGGCGCGCAGGGGCTGGTATAGCTTTCAGACCTCCTAGGGCCAAAACAGAGCCCCACTCCACTTGCAGGGCAAAGGAAGCCACTCGGAAAGAGAGCAAAGAGTAGCAGAAAAATCCAGAGAGGCCCAGGGAGCAGTCCCCGACCCCTGACCCCAAGGACTCGAGGGCTGGCCAGAAAATATGCCAAATCTGGTATCTCTCCCAATGCTGTGACCTTTAACCCTGAGCAAAGTCTTGCTGAGTAGGCACGGTTGTCAGTGACAAACTAGATTCAGAGGGACTGGGCTAGCCAATGCCACCCAAATAGAGAGTGTGGCCAGCGAACTCCAGTCTAGGTCCAAGTGGCCCCCTAGCACGATCTGCCAGTTCGGGGTGGAGAGCTGCTATGGGTGTACCGATGATCTCCTATGCAGAGCCATATTATTTCTTCTTTTCTGTCTTCTTAGAAGGCCTCGAAACCCTTTTAACATCAAGATTCTCCTGGCTGGAGTGGAAAAGTCTGTGCGCTTTCCAGTTTTCAGGCGCTTTTGCCTGAGTTTGGGTGACTTTCAAGAGCCAAAGTTAACTAAGGCTAAGAATAGATAACTCCTTGCTCTGACAGGCTATGATGTGAGGCGCTTCAATGTCCCCCGCGGGCAGCGCCCTCTGGTGGCATGGTCGAGAACCGGACTCTCCTGTTGTCTCCTTTGCCTAAGTAGCAGAAGAAGCATGTAGAGGTGACAGGAACAAGAACGTTCAGTGGAGAATAGAGGCTAGGCTATAAGATATCCACACCGACGATGAATGAAGTCATAAAGTGATCACCCTGACACCTAGAAGTGTCCTAGTCAGCCACTAGCGGCTGAGGCCGTCTGTGAAAGAGGTGCACGGCGGCAGGTGTGTGTACATCCACAATCCTGGTACTCAGAAGGATATCCTTCTAAGGCAGAAAGCTCAACAATTTGAGGCTAGCTACCAGGTGTGGTGGTGTACACCTTTAATCGAAGCACTTGGGAGACAGAAACAAACAGATCTCATGCAGTTTGGGGCCAGCCTGGTTACAAAGAGAATTCTAGCTGGCCCAGGCTTCATACTGAAACCCTGTCTCAAACAAGCAAATCCATAAGCGTTTGAGAGCCCCCTAGGCTGCAGATGGAGACCCTCCCTCAACTTTCTCCCTTCTTAACCCCCAGGTTCACACATTGAAAGCCTTTAGTAGTGGGCCTTTGGGAGGTGACAAGTGGCCTCATATAAGAAGCCTAAGGGAGCTTGTCCCCTTCCCACATCTATGAGGTGCTTGGCTGCACTACACCGGAAACCTGCTGGTATCTTAATCTTGGACATCCTGGTCTCCTAAGAAACCAGTTCAGTTGCTCAAATTCCCTATCCTTGCTACATTGTTACAGCAGCTTGAAGGGATTAAGACACTCCCCTGAGCCTGTAGGAAAAATTCCTTTCTGTCTCTCTTAGCTTCTGGTGAAGTTACCAGCCTTCGATGACCCTTGGCTTACAGTGTTAATATTCCCTCTTGCTGCATGGCTGTGGGGTGGGGGCGGAGGAGGGGAGGACAGTCTTCTAGCTGCAAGGAAACCCTAACTAAGACAGTTAGATACACAGTGACAGAGTTGGGACTCCATGTCTTTTCAGGACAATAACAATTCAACCTGGCGGTCAAATGAGATTAGCCCACATAGGCTTATATGTTTGACTACCTGGTCTCCAGTTGGTAGAACTGTTTTGAGAAGTGACCTTGTGGATGGAGGTGTGTCACTAGGGGGTGGACTTTGAAGTTTCAAAAGACTGATGACATACCCAGTGTGCTCTCTGCTTCCTGTTTGTGAACCAAAATATAAGCTCTCTGAGGCTGGAGAAAGGGCTCAGTGGTTAGGACGACTTCCTCCTTTTCCAGAGGACCTGAGTTCAGTTCCAGCATCCACGTTCAGTTCACTACCACCTTTACCTCCAGCTTCAAGGGGCTCTGATGTCTCTGGCCTCCACTGACAACTGCACCTGTGTGCACAAACACACTTAAAAATTAATAAAAATAAGTGTTTCTTAGGGTTTCACTGCTGTGAGCAGACACCATAACCAAGGCAAGTCTTATAAAGGATATTTAATTGGGGCTGGCTTACAGGTCCAGAAGTTCAGTCCATTATCATCAAGGCAGGAACATGGCAGAATCCAGGCAGGCATGGTGCAGGAGCTGAGAGTTCTACATCTTCATTTGAAGGCTGCTAGCAGAATACTGACTTCCAGGTAGCTAGGGTGTAAAAGCCTGTGCCCACAGTGACACACCTACTCTGACAAGGCCACACCTCCAAATAGTGCCACTCCCTAAGCCAAGCATATTCAAACCATGGCAATAACTAACTTTTATGCAAATCAAAACAACCTTGAGATTCCATCTCACACCAGTCAGAATGGCTAAGATCAAAAATTCAGGTGACAGCGCATGCTGGCGAGGATGTGGAGAAAGAGGAACACTCCTCCATTGCTGGTGGGATTGCAAGCTTGTACAACCACTTTGGAAATCAGTCTGGCAGTTCCTCAGAAAATTGGACATAGTGCTACCGGAAGAACCAGCAATACCTCTTCTGGGCATATACCCAGAAGATNTTCCAACTGGTAATAAGGACACATGCTCCACTATGTTCATAGCAGCCTTATTTATAATAGCCAGAAGCTGGAAAGAACCCAGATGTCCCTCAATAGACGAATGGATACATATAATGTGGTACATTTACACAATGGAGTACTACTCAGCTATTAAAAACAATGAAGTTATGAAATTCTTGGGCAAGTGGATGTATCTGGAGGATATCATCCTTAGTGAGGTAACCCAATCACAAAAGAAGTCACTAGATATGCACTCACTGATAAGTGGATATTAGCCCAGAAACTTAGAATACCCAAGATACAATGTGCAAAACACAAGAAAACCAAGAAGAAGGAAAACCAATGTGTGGAAACTTCATTCCTCCTTAGAATAGGGAACAAAATACCCATGAAAGGAGTTCCAGAGACAAAGTTTGGAGCTAAGATGAAAGGATAGACTATCCAGAGACTACCCCACCCGGGGATCCATCTCATCATCAGCCACCAAACCCAGACACTATTGCACATGCCAGCAAGATTTTGCTGAAAGGACCCTGATATAGCTGTCTCTTGTGAGGCTATGCCAGTGCCTGGCAAACACAGAAGTGGATGCTCACAGTCAGCTATTGGATGGAACACAGGGCCCCCAAATGGAGGAGCTAGACAAAGAACCCAAGGAGCTGAAGGGGTCTACAACCCTATAGGTGGAACAACAATATGAACTAACCAGTACCCCCTGAGCTTGTGTCTCTAGCTGCATATGTAGCAGAAGATGGCCTAATCGGCCATCACTGGGAAGAGAGGCCCCTTGGTCTTGCAAACTTTATATGACCCAGCACAAGGGAACGCCAGGGCCAAGTAGTGGGAGTGGGTGGGTAGGGGAGCAGGGGTGGGGGTGGGGGTATAGGGAACTTTTGGGATAGCATTTGAAATGTAAATAAAGAAAATATCTAATAAAAATAACTAATTTTTAAAAAGACATGAGGAGCTAGAGACATGGCTCAGCTGTTAAGAGCACTGACTGCTCTTCTGAAGGTTCTGAGTTCAAATCCCAGCAACTACATGGTGGCTCACAACCATCTGTAGTAATGAGATCTGACGCCCTCTTCTGGTATGTCTGAATACAGCTACAGTGTACTTACATAAAATAATAAATCTTTTTTTTAAAAAAAGACATAAAAAGCAGAGCCTCTAGCTGCTGCTCCAGCCTCCTGCCACCCCGCCTCTCACTCTGCCACCACAATCTCTAACCTTGGGACTGTAAGACCAATGAAACCTTCTCTTTTATAAGCTTCCTTGGTCATGCATGATGTTTTACCAAAGCATCAGAAAAGCAGCTAGGACAAACCCATAACATCAGGCACTCGCTGAATGCCAGCTGTGAGCACTACCTCGGAGCACCTGGCCGCGAGATTCATGTCCGCTCCATGGCACAACACGCCAAGAGATGCATGTCCACTCCATGGCACAACACACACAGAGCCCTCAGGCCAGGCCTAAGTCAAGCTTGATGTATCCATGAGGACCACCAACGCTTCAGTCTTGAGAGCTCTCTACCCTGAAAGGGCCGTCAGAGCCAAGGTGTTTGGGGACTGACGACAACCTCGTGTTGGCCTCCGTCACTCTGCTGAAGGTTAGTTCATTCTTCGGATTTCTGTAGACAGTTATCGCATCTCATTCCATTCTGCACGTTTGCTGGGGCATTCCATGTACTATAACCATTGCCAGGATTATTGTCATCCCGCTCCCTCAGGCTTCGTCACTGCTAAATCTCCCAGGCCCCCAGCCTTCAAGTGCCAACTTACTCAAGTGCAAATACAGCCTCCAGACAAAGCCCTAGGCTGGCTCCCAACCCTCCCTTACTGTCCTCATACAAAATGAACACAGGAACCCAGGCTCTCAACAACCTGGGCGTATTGTGAAGATAAAGAGGAGGGAGACAAAGGGTGCGCTGTCCACGAAGAACAGGTCACTGACTGAACCAGCGCGCTGGCAGTGACCAGGGTTTACAAGGCATCCTGAGGATTCTAAGGGAGAATTTACAAATGAACTGGACAGAGCTCTGTTGCACCCTAAATCTGCCTACTGCCAGGTATTTGAGAGGCTGAGGCAAGAGGATCATTACAAATTTGAGGCCACCATGAGCTACATAGCAAGATCCTGTTTCACAGAGATGAAACACACAGGCATGAAGAGATGGCTCAGCAGCTAAGAGCACTGGTTGCTCTTCCAGAGGACCTGGCTTAGACTTCCAGCATTCACATGGCAGCTCACTATAACTCTAGAAATCTTTTATTTGTTTGTTTGTTTGTTTGTTGTTTTTGAGTTAGGGTTTCTCTGTGTAGCCTTGGCTGTCCTGGAACTCATTCTGTGTAGACCAGGCTGGCGTTGAACTCAGGAATCTGCCTGCCTCTGCCTCCCCAGTGCTGGGATTAAAGCCCTATGTCACCACTGCCCAGCTCACTATAACTCTAGTTCCAGGGAAATCTGACGCCCTCTTCTGATCTCCGTGAATACCTGGAACACAAATAGTGCACAGACATGCATTCAGGCAAAACTCCCACCTACATAAGTAAAATTTAAATTTACAATAAGAACCATATTCTAGGAAAGTAGAAAGTCACTTGCTATTTGGGATGAGGAAACAGAACATCATGGGTACCAGAGAGGATAATGTGGTGAATATGGTCCAAGTATATGATATATTTGAACAAAATGACATGAAACCTAGCTCTCCATACAATACATGCATGCTAGTAAATTTGTTTTTGTTTGGTGGGGTTGTGACAGGGTCTCACTATGTAGCCTTGACTGGCCTAGAACTCACTACATAGACCACAGTGGCTTTGAATTTGTGGCAATCTTTCTGCTTCTTCCTCCAAGTAGTGGGATTAAAATCAGGCAATACCACATCCAAGTAGTAATTTTTTTTAAAGGAATGTAAAAAGAATTAGACCCACTTCAAACCCCACTCATGAATTTTAGCTTTCCAAATACAGTGTAGAGCTGGCTTCTGGATGAGCCCTGAGGAATGTGTCACAGATGGCCCTGAGGGGACTTTGGAAGATTACAATGCCATAAAAGATTGAAAAAAAAATCCCCCTTGTCTTCCTCTCGGGGTGCGGAGAGTCTCACACGGGAAGACTTATTTAGTCTGAGAACAATGGCTTTCAATGGTTCTGTTGAACATGCAATTCCCACACAAGTATTTCTATAATTATCCTGTTTCAGTTATGATACAGTCTCTGGAACAATGGGACTTTTATTGTATTGCTATATCTGTTATAATAGATGTTTTATTACAGAAAATTATGGTAGAGTCACTCCTACGATTCTGAAGTTTTTATTTCAAATTGCTCATAGAATGGAAATCCTTTTTTTTTTTTTTCCTAAGTAGTTTTACTTTAATGCTGCATTGGGTGCATTTTTTAAAATCCTAGTCAGTTTGAGTGTTTCTTCAACAGCAGAATGTTTTCTTTCGCTTCAAACACATACTGTGAGGTCACTAGTATTTACTTGCCAGTCATCCCGGCCAGTATGTTTTAAACCTTTTTTCATCTAGAGGATGCTGGAGAGATAGCTTAACAATCAAGAACACTTACGGCTTTTATACAGTACCTGGGCTCCATTCCCAGCACATACACAGAGGCAGCTCACAATCACCTGTAGCCCCAGTTCCCAGGGATCTGATTCCTTTTCTCATGTCCTCGGGTACCAGGCAGGAAGATGACACACATACATACATGCAAATGAAACACTCATACATATAAAATAAATAATCTAAGTTTTTAAGTTTATCTTGATAAGTTGTATAATCTGCACTCTGTGTGTGTGTGTGTGTGTGTGTGTGTGTGTGTGTGTGTCTGTGGGGGGTGATTTGAATATGCTTGGCTCATGGGAAATGGCACTATTAGGAGGTATGGCCTTGTTGGAGGAAGTGTGTCACTGTGTATGCAGGCTTTGAGGTCTCCTAGTGTACAAGCTTTGCCCAATGCAGAAGAGAATCACACACACACACACACACACACACATACACACACACACACACCACAGCTCCGGCTACCTTTGGATCAAGTTGTGGAACTCTCAGCTCCTCCAGCACCATGCCTGACTAGATGCTGCCATGCTTCCCACTATAATGATAGTGGACAGAATCTCTGAAACTGTAAGTCAGTCCCAATTAAATGTTCGCCTTTGTAAGAGTTGCCTTAAGCATTTGGCCTCTTCACAGCAATGAAACCCTACCTAAGATGGGGAGGTGGGGGTGGATATATATGTGTGCACTTTTATATTAAACTTTATCTTTATTATTTTTAAATTATACGTAGGTATGAGTGTCTGCATGTAAGTGTACACACATGACTGCAGGACCCCGAGACAAGATGAAGGAGTCAAATCTCCTGAACTACAGTTACAAATCATTGTAAGCTGGCATGTAAGTACTTGGAATTGATCTCAGGTCCTCTAGGAGAGCAGTCAGTGTTCTTAGCCAGTGATCCATCTCTCTCTGTGTGTGGTATTCTTTGAGGCATAAACTCCATATGTTCAAGCTGGCCTTGAACTTATGATCTTTCTGCCTCTACCTCCCAAATGCTATAATCATACCCAACACTCTGCATACTTTCAAAAGGATTGCTAAAGAGATCTCTGCCACCTTTGTCATAAATGAAGGCCAAAAGCTGTATTGAAGAAGGAAAACGTGATTTCAGTGACAGCAGATAAACTGAGGCATCAAAGGTGCTTTCAGACTAGGTAGTGTCCTTTTCAGAGGGTGGCCCAGCTTGGAGAAGAGTTGGGGCTGGGGATTTAAGCTGGGATCTGGAGGTATCTCCTTATCTGGATAAACATGTTAGTTCATCTTTCCAGTCACTGTGACAAAATAGAATATAAAGAAAGATCTTGGTTTCAGAGAGTTCAATCTGTCACTTGGCCTCATGTCCCTGAACAACACACTATGGTGGAGAGAGTGTGTATCGGAAGCAGAGATCTTCAGCACAGAGGGAATGGTGATGGGGCCAGGTCCCCAGGATAGAACACCCTCAGGACACTTCCTCCTTCTATGCTTTGATTTTCCCAAATCTTTTGTTTGTTTGTTTGGTTGTTTTTTTTTNTGGCTGTCCTGGAACTCACTCTGTAGACCAGGCTGGCCTCGAACTCAGAAATCCGCCTGCTTCTGCCTCCCAAGTGCTGGGATTAAAGGCATGCACCACCACACCCAGCTTGATTTTCCCAAATCTTAATAATGCCACTGAGGGACTGGTCCACTGATAGGTCAGTGCCAAGTCCTGCATGGCCATGCCGAAGGGACAGTGGGACACAGTTTGCACCCCTGGAGTAGAGCTAGGTGGGGTGTGGGCCTAGGGTGGCAGTTGCTAGGCCAAAGGCTTGTTTATATATTTAACTTTATGTTCCTCCTTCAGAGGAAAGTCTTCTCTGCCAAGGTTAATGACTCCGTGATAATCAGACAGCACAAGTCCAGGAGTCGAGGGTGTGTCTAATGTCCTTAGCAGAATGGTAAATGTAGTGACCTTCAGGACAGCCCTTAATGCTATGGCTAAGAACTCTGAAAACACGAGATCAAGAGTATAATTTCTCAACTATGCAAAATATGAGGATGCAATATGAATTATAGGAGGGGCTTCACGGATCTAAAAGAAGAGAGGTGCTGCACTATGAGCCAGCTCGTCAGAAAGATATTAAGGAAGGAGGTAAAGAGATTTAGGAAGTGCAGATCGAAGAGCAAGATCCCACCCAGCTAAATTTATTGTTTGTGCTTACAAAGACTGGCAGATCTCTGAATTCAATTTGCCATGTTTTCTAAAAAAAAAAAAAAAAAAATGTACTTGCTGTCTTTTCCTAAGAATGCTGATTCACAGGATAATCAAAAGGGAACTTGGAGTAAATGACTGAATATATATATAATCAATTCAGTCATTTACTCCAAGTTCCCTTTTGATACATATATATATGTATATATATATATATATATATATATATATATATATATATGAATAATTTTTAGTCTGAATAAAAAATAAAATATAAAAGACTGGGGCTTTGGTCTGCAAGAGAAAGCCACCCAGGGAGAATGAATGGCTTAGAGAGCAAAATTCTTTTGGAATTTTTCTAGCAGGATTTCTGACTTTGCTCAGAAAACCCAAGAATATTTTCTAGCAGCTTTTCTGACTTAGGCTGGGAAACCCATGTGCTATCTAGAGAGCCTTTAGAATTTCTTCTAGCAGGAGCTCAGCTGTCTGGAGAGCTATCTCAAGCAGAACACAAGGCTGTCAGAAAGCGACAGTTGAACTTGGAATTGCTCTTCTGGCCATGCCCAGACACCCCTTCCTCAGAGCCCCTCTCCAAGCCGAGGCTGGACCTTGGGAGGCCAGAGTCCTCAGAATACAGTTATTTCTGAGGTCATCACTGACACGCCCAGAAGTGTGCCTCATTAGTATGAATCCCCCAGGTCATGAGCCTGCCTGTCCCTCCCTCCCTCTCTCCTCTCTCCTCCTTCTCTTTTTCTTCTTCCATTCTTTCTTCAGAGTCTCACTATGAAGCCCTGGCCTGGAACTCACTATGTAGACTAAACCATCCTCAAACTTACAGCCATGCTCCTGCCTCTGCCTTCTTAGTACTAGGATTAAAGGTGTGTGTCTTGGCATACCCCCTCCCTGCACTGGTCTTGAGGGACAGAATTTAAACTGTCTTTGAGCTCAGCCTCAGCCTCTCCAGGGCTAAGAACACCAATATGAGCCACCAGGCACTGCTTCGTAGGATAGTCTGAATAAAAAATAAAACTCTGGTTGTGTTAAGATAGAGGTGCTGAATGCTGCCACACGTGAACCTGTTGTGTCATCAATAATAGAGAAATCAGAGGCTTAACTTATCCTGTGCACAAGCCCACACACCACGCCCACCTCACTAGATGCTTCTTAGTCCAGTCAAACTGACAGCTAAATAAACCATCACTGACAGCAGTGGCTTCGGATCATCCTTGGGAAAGGAGAACCCTCAAATCCTGGGCTGCACACCCAGCTTTTAGGCCATTCACCCTTCCTACAAGAGAATACGGTTTATGGAAAGTCTCACACCAGTACTACACTCTGGGAAGCTGTCTCTGACCTTATGCCATTCACACACTGTCCCCTGCAGAACCCACTGCAGGCTGAGCCAAGAGATGCTGCTGCTGCTGCTGCTGCTGCTGCTGCTGCTGCTGCTGCTGCTGCTGCTGCTGCTGCTGCTGCTGCTGCTGGAGGGGCAGATCCTAGGTCCAGGGAAGTATGGAGGGCCCCAGTTGCAAACAACGTTAATGTACATTGTGTGTGTGTGGGGGGGTATGGGTATGGGGTGTGTGTGCACATGAATGTGTGTGCCCCTGAGCCCATAGACCCCCAACACCACAGGAATTGACATTATAGGTGATTATGAACTACCCTATATAGGTACTAGGAATCAGGCTCAGGTCACTTGATTTCTGTGTTCTTAACTTTTTAAAAACAACCTATTCAGCCCCGGGCAGGTGAATTCTTAGGCTGCTCAGGGAATAGAAGAAAGTGTCAGGTTGTTGAGAACAGAGTCTAAGCAGAGGGGAGGGTCTCCTAGACCTCTGAGCTTCTCACCACCCCAACTCAAGTGGAAACACACACACACACACACACACACACACACACACCTGCATGGACAAACAACAGCAGTATCCAGGATTGAAGACCTGCTGTTTGAGCCTTCCAAAAGACTTTGGAATTTGCAAGTGGCTCTTCTGAAGCGTCTCTGGAACTGAGTCTCTGGGGATACATAAGTGAAGCGACACCTGGTAAGGTCTTGATGTAACTGTCAGGGGCACTATCTCCTGACCCTACTCCATCCCTCCCTAGCCTACAGATTGTAAATGTCAGCTGCCTCACAGTGGGCAGACTTCCGGAGCCCTTCCTCCCCCAATCCCATGCTGAAAATCCTCTCACGTCAAAGCCTAGAGTTCCATCCCATGTTCCCGTCCCTCTGGAATAGGGTGACTTTAGTGTGGAAGATCATCTTCGGGTCTGGGATTCAGGGACGCACTGAGATTCTTTAGCGGGGGAGGGGTACCTCCTTGTTGGGTGCCAGGCCTAAGCCCACGGATTTCTCTGAGGCCTAAATCCTCTCCTCAGGCTCACATTGTTCCAGGGACCAGAGGCACACACTTAGCATTTGCCCTGCTGGTGCCTCGGCTCGCGGAGATGGATCTCAGCAAGCCAAGCAATGTCTGTTAAGCAGCTCCTCGGAATAGCTGCAGAAACCTACCATTTGCAAAACCACTTGCCGCTAGGCGGTAGACAATGGGGCCCGCAGGAAGGAGGGGGACTGTGCCCAGGGACGCCCGACACACGTGCGCCCGGCTCTCTGTGTCTCGGCCTCTAAAACAAAAGGCGGGCGGCATCTGTGCGGGGGCTGCACGCACGGCACCGGCTCCACGCAGCGGAGCCTGAGAAACAAAGGGCCCAGCCTCGCTGTGGGGGGCGGGGGGACAATTATACACCCAGGAAATCGTGTCTGTGGATTTGAAACGAATGAGGACCGCGCTCCCAAACAATGCCTGTTGTTTGCACCAAGCTGCTTTCTGCTAAGTTCCATCCTGTCATTTGCATGCCGTTTCAATGACATTAATGAATCACGGCCGAGTATTTGTTTTGTTTACACGAAATAAAAATTTTCCTATCTTTTATTATTGAGATAATCACCCCGCCAGGATGCACAGGGCGAGCCAGACACCAGCTTCCTTTCTCCTGGGCTGGAGTGGAGAGTCCGTTCCCCACTTTCTCACCTTCTTAGGGTCCCGGAACTTGTTTGTTGCGAGGACAGTAAACAAAGTAATTAAAAGGTCAGGGAGGAGGATGCGTGGACCAGGAGAGCAGCGGGATAGAGGTCTCTCTTGAAGTTACATTTGCATAACAGTTACAACGGATTCACGTGGTAAGTTTCTTAAAACGTCAGGTTTTTTCAGAGGAAAATACCCGAACTCCAAAATGTCCTGTCGCCTTTCAAAATTTTTAGCGGGTGGGGGGTGGGGGGGGGCAAGCTGAGGAACCGCACTCACACTACCTATCCACACTACCTACCGGCAGATCCAGGCCTTCCGGTGGCCCAGGGCCTCTCTCCTTCCTCAGCTCTGATATTCTCTCTCTGCTCAATGTCTGACAGGATCAGGTACCCCGGATCTATCTGGGGTGAGTTCCCAAGGGATGGCTTATAAAGGTGCTTATTGGGACAGACCTTCAAACAACTCTTCCCTGTGGTAGGGCTGAAGCTCACAGGAGGCCCAGAGATGCAGGATAGGAAATGTCAAACCTGCTTCTGCTGCTGCTTCTGCTGCGGCTGCCTTCTCCTCCTCTCTCCTCCTCCTTCCTCCTTCCCTTCTTCCTTCTCCTCCCCCCCTTTCTCTTCTTTCTCCTCCTCCTTCCCTTCCAGCAGTATATATTCATTTATTTGTTATATGTGTACATGCGTGTGAAAGAGTGTGTACATTTATGCACACCATGTGCATGCCGGCCTGGTCCCCTCGATGGCTAAAAGAGGCCATTGAATTGCCTGGAACTGGAGTGACAAGGGATAATGAGTCAGCTGATGTGGGTCCTGGGATGTTCTGCAAGGACAGCGATGCTCTTACTCTGAGTCCATCTTTGCAGCTCCCAGTCACTTGGTCCTGTCAGGGATAGAGCTCAGTGATCAATCGACACTCACAAGACACTCTCACACACTACTCATAAGCGTTAGGTTAGTCCCCAGAACGGGGTGTGTGTGTGTGGGGGGGGGAGGACAAGGAAGAAAAGGTCACTTGGTGAACCAGACTCTCTGCCTCACTGGGCCTCCAACGAAGCTCTACTCAATGGTCCAAACTCCAACTCCCCTCCAGTCACCCAGGGCTCCCATTTCTCACAGCCAGTATTAGCATGATGGTTGTCTACTATCGGCCTTGATCAGGGCTTGAAGGCTAGAACTGTGTCATACATTCTACTAGGATAACTCAGCAGGAACAAAGGTTTGCTCTACCCAAGCGCATCACGCCCTTCCTCTCTAGAAGTTAAGTCTCTCCAGTCCAAGTGGGATTTTTTTTTTTTTTTTTTTTTTTCGAGACAGGGTTTCTCTGTATAGCCCTGACTGTCCTGGAACTCACTTTATAGACCAGGCTGGCTTCGAATTCAGAAATCCGCCTGCCTCTGCCTCCCAAGTGCTGGGATTAAAGGCGGGCGCCACCACGCCCGGCTTAAAGTGGGAATTTTTATACAGGTAAGTAAGTACTCTACCCACAGACCACTCCCAGCCTCACACTGAGGGGTTCTTGGTAAGTGTGGTACTACTAAGCCACGCCCCTGGCCCCCTCACTGGGGTATTCTAGGTGGAGCTCTACCACTGAGCCACTCGCCCAGCCTCTCACTGTAGGGTTTTAAGCAAGCATTCTGCTCTATCCCCAGTCTTTGTACTTTTCATTTTGAGGCAAGGTCTAACCTACCCAGGCTAACCTTGAATCCATCATTTTATCCAGGCGTTCCTTGAACCTGGGATCCTCCTGCCCCCAGAGTAGCTGGGTAAGCAGGCTGGCAAGCTGTCTAGGTTTTGATGATCTCTTTCACCCCAGCTACACATAGGCATCTCCTCACGGCTAGTGGACGAAACAGAAACGTGGTCTTGAAAATGTAAATCATTTTTGTTTTCAGACAGTAGACTGGGGTTCTCTAGAGAGCACAACTGATAGAATGAATCTAAATATACTGAAGGAACGTTCTTAGAATGGCTTAGAGGCTGTCGTTCAGCTAGTACAACGACGGCGATTTTCTGTAGGAAAGTCCAACCATCTAATAGTGGTTCAGTCCGTGAGGCTGGATGTCTCAGCGGGTTTTACCTTGTGCATCAGAATCCCAAAGAACTAGGCTTCAATGCCGGAGAAGCAAGAGTGAGAGCAAGCAGGCCAAAAGCAAGTGCCTCCTTCTGCTGTGTCCTTTGTATAGGCCGCCATGAGGAAGTGTGGCCCAGATTTAAGGTGGGTCTTCCCACCTCACGTTACCTGGATTTAAGGCGAGTCTTCTGTGGTGGTTTGAAGATGCTTGGCCCAGGGAGTGGCAGTGTAGTCTTGTTGGAGTAGATGTGACCTTGTTGGAGGAAGGGTGTCACTGTAGGGGTGGGCTTTGAGACCCTCCTCCTAGTCATGTGGGAGCAATCTTCTCTTGTCTGCCTCTGGATCAAGATGTAGAATTTTCAGCTCCTCCTGCCTGGACACTGCCATGTTCCTGCCTTAATGATAAATGGACTGAACCTCTGACTCTGTAAGCCAGCCCCAATTAAATGTTGTCCTTAAAAGAGTTGCCTTGGTCACAGTGTCTCTTCATTGCAGCAATGGAAATCATAAGACAGCTTCCTACCTCAAATGTTCCAGTTAACAAAAAAAATCTCTCACAAGTGTGGGGTTTTGGTTAATTCCAGATGTAGTCAAGTTGACAACCAAGAATAGCAATCACAGATAGGGTCTCAATAAGTCACACAGGCCGACCTCAAATGAAGATTCTTCTACCTCAGCCTCAAGTGCTAGAACCACAGCTGTGAGCTACCATGCCCAGCTGGAAAAGAGATCTCTTTTTTTATGTTTATTTGTCTTGTTTTCTGTATATGAGTGTTTTATCTATGTCTTTGTTTGGTTTCTATTGCTGTGATAAGTACTATAACCAAACACAAGTTGGGGAGAGAAGGGTTTATTTCATCTTAGAGTTTATGGTCCATAGTACAGGAAGTCAGGGTAGGAAACTCAAGGCAGGAACCTAGAGGCAGGAACTGAGACCATGGAGGAGTGCTGCTTACTGGCTTGCTCCCCCTGGCTTGCTCAGTCTGCTTTCTTTTGCAACACAGGGCCACCTGCCCAGAGATGACACCGCCCATAGTGGGCTGGGACTTCTTACATCCATCACTAATCAAGGGTATGCCTAGTGGGAGGAAGAAGCAAATGGGTCTCTGTGAGTTCAAGGTCCAGCATGGTCTACAGGCAAGCCAGGGTTACATAGTGAAACTCTATCTCAAAATAAGAAAATGCCTCCATGTATTTGCCTACAGGTCGATCTGATGCAGACAATTCCTCAATTGAGAGTTCCTCTTCCGAGTATATTGAGGTTTGTGTCGAGTTGATAAAAAAAAAAAAAAAATCACCACAGTGCGCATGCACATGTGTGTACTGTGTGCATATCCAGAGCCAAGGAAGGTCAGAAGAGGGTGTTTGATGCCATGGAACTGGAGTTTCAGATGGTTCTGAGCTACCATATGACTTCTGGGCACTGAACCTGGGTTCTATGCAAGAGTAACGTGTAGGGGGAGGTTCTGATTCCCTAATTGGTTCTTTTTATATATTTATAATTTTTTTTAAAGTTCTATTTATTTAATGTATTTGAGTATACCATAGCTGTCTTCAGACACACCAGAAGAGGGCATTGGATCCCATCACAGATGGTTGTGACCCACTATGTGGTGGCTAGGAATTGAACTCTGGACCTCTGGAAGAGCAGTCAGTGTTCTTAACCGCTGAGCCATCTCTCCAGCCCCCGTAATTGGCTCTTGATTGTGTCAATAAATGAGGCAGAAGCCAATCGCTGGGTGAGGGGAAAAAGGTGGGACTTCCAGGTCCCAGGAGGAAGAGAGGGGGAGTCAGAGCAGGTGTTGGGGTGGAAGAAGCGGCAGACATATAGGTCTTGGGGCACTGAGAGAGTGTAGCCTCCACTGCTAAGGCTAAGGGGGATGGGGCAGGGTATGTTTCGCCCAGCCATTCAATTATCTGGCTAGTTTTAGAATATTAAGTCTATCTGGTGTTTTCCATTCATGGTGACTAAGGTGGGCAGGTGAAAGGGCACAGCTGGGGCAGTCATTGGCAGCTTGGCACAGCTCTTGAGAAAGAGCAAGCAGGTTTTTAAAATTACACGTGACAGTAACAAGTTCTCTAGGGGGTGGGGGAATCTCTATATAGCCTTCTCTGACTATTCTGAAATTCACTATGTAAATCAGTCTGACCACACACTTACAGATATCCTCCTGCCTCTACCTCCTGAATGCTGGGATTAAAGGCGTATGCCACACTTCCTGACTAGCAACAAGTACTGCTAACTGCTAAGAAATCTCTCCAGCCTCAAGAATATAAATCTAAAATTTGTTTTCTTTAAGATGTTTGGAAGGGCCAGGCAGTGGTAACACATGCCTTTATTCCCAGCAGCACTCAGGAGGCAGAGGCAGGTGGATCTCTGTGAGTTAGAGGTCAGCCTGGTCTACAGAGTGAGCTCCAGGACAGCCAGGGCTACACAGAGAAACCCTGTCTCAAAAACAAACAAACAAAACTATATATATGGTTTGGGTTTTTTTGTTGTGTTTGTTTGTTTGTTTGTTTGATGGAACTAGAGAGGCAGCTCAGCAGTTGAGAGCACATATTATTCTTTTTTTTTTTTTAAAGATTTATTTATTTATTATATGTAAGTACACTGTAGCTGTCTTCAGACACTCCAGAAGAGGGAGTCAGATCTTGTTACGGATGGGTATGAGCCACCATGTGGTTGCTGGGATTTGAACTCCAGACCTTTGGAAGAGCAGTCGGGTGCTCTTACCCACTGAGCCATCTCACTAGCCCCAGAGAGCACATATTATTCTTACAAAGGACTAGGATCTGGTCCCCTAAGCGCTCATGTAATGGCTCACAACTACCTGGAACTCCTTGCCTCGTTAGGGTCCTATACACTCATAATGTACATAAGCAAACACACGTTAAAATAACAAATAGATAAAAATCAATCTCTAGCCGGTGGCACACGCCTTTAATCCCAGCACTTGGGAGGCAGAGGCAGGCAGATTTCTGAGTTCGAGGCCAGCCTGGTCTACAGAGTGAGTTCCAGGACAGCCAGGGCTATACAGTGAAACCCTGTCTCGAGAAAAAAAAAAAAAAAATCAATCTCTAGAGTGGTTTGGTGTATCACTCCCCATCAATTTGCACAATATTTCTCCACACAAGGGCCTGATGGCACTTCTGAGATTTTTGTATCCTCAGGAGTCTGAGCATACTGGAGGACTTCCTGCCATTTTGTAAACAGGTGGGCAGGGCGAGAAGTCGGTGGGCCATCCTAGAGTGGTTTGCAATGTCTCAGACAGGAGTATAACATCTTTCCTCTTCTCTAGAGTCTGGAACTAAATTCACACATTTTTTTCCCCCTTCCCATCACTTAAAATCATATTCTTGCCCTTAATACTTCCTTTGAAAAACTACTCAAAATGATGCTGCCTTCACCCGAATACAAATTACCCAAAGAGTAGACCAGAGCTCACACTGGAGTGTGCCAACGCCTTTAAGCCATGTAAGTGCAGAGTTTCTGAGCTCCAACGATGGCAAAGGTGTCTTTATTTTGGGAAATGATTAAGGCAGCGTTTGTCATCCTACACAGATGCACTGAAGTAGATTGTGGGGCAAACTATAAAGAGAGCAGATGCTCTCTGGATCTGCTTCCAAGCCAGGTGGAATGATGGGATCCAGATGGAACGTGTGTATCCCTCACACACTAGGAGATGACTTCTCCATTAGACCTTGTCTAGCCGCCTCCCGCTGTGAAAACGTGGGCGGATTCATTTGGAACCACATGCAAAGCTCTGTGCCTTCTCTATTTCAGACGTCAGGGTGACGCAGGTTTAGTTTCCAGAGACTCAAAAAAGCGGAAGTTTTCTTGGAGAACAAGCAATGAACGGAGAGCCATAGTTTTTGTTGAGATTGAATTCCAGGCGTCACTCAGAACCAGGGGTTATGAGTCAAAGGCTACACTAGGGGGCGCAATAGATCAGGAAATGCATGAATCACTGCTCTTGCACAGGGCACAAGATTTTGTCTCTGTTTTTTTTTTTTTTTTTTTTTTTCCACATGGGGGAAAAAAAGACAGAAAATGACTCGTGCTTTCCCAAATTTTGTGTGATGGAACTATTCTAAATATTTCAAATTTGAAATTTTCACATAATCGTGATCATACGGGATACCTAGACTGTCCTTGGGCAGTAGAGTTGAGTGGCTGTGTGTCATACATACTCTTTGTGTTGTTGTCTCAGTCAGTCTGGCCACCCCAGTCATCTATGTCTCCAGTGCAGGTGGAGCTGGGAGACAATCTCTGGAGATAAGCAGGATTCAGGCTGCTCACTGCTGTGGGTAGCCAGGGCCCCAGCGGCAGGCTTCTGAGCAGTAGAAAGCCTCGTGGGATTTCCTGCACGCTCCCCACTCCCAGGACACACTGGCCGCCTGTCTGTCTGTGTGCTCAGCCATGCCACGCCATGCCGCAGCATTGGGAAAAGCACAGGGCCAAAGCAAGCGTGTTCCCCTGGCAAAGTGCGGCAGGGCTCAGTGAGCTGACTTTGCACAAACCGTCCACAGCCAGCTGCGGCCTGGTGACAGACAAATGGTGTTTATCTTTCCAAGCCCTCAGGTCCCCAGGGCTGTTCTGCTGCAAGCCTTCAAGATAGAAGCCACACAAAACCCTACTGCAGATGGCCTCCTAATCATCCTCAGCGTTCTACAACCCTATCTACATGGGCGATGGGTGTGGCTTGGATACCGTCCAGGCTTCGCTGTGGTCCTTAGGGTGCGACTGTTGGGAGGCGGTGAAGCACTTGGGAGACACAAAGTCTTCTTTAAGCCACATTTACTAGTTATCTGGTGAGATCTCCTGTTGAAGATAGGATTCCTGGGGGCTGGAGAGATGTCTTGACCTCTTGCAGAGGGCGTGACTTTGTTTCCTGGCACCCACATAGTGACTCATAGCACTCCATAACTCCAGGAGATCATGGTGTCTTCTTCCGACCTCTGCTGGGTACCGGACACATGATACAGACATACATTCAGCCAAAACACTCAGACACATAAAATAAAATAGACCATTGGGAAAAAATTTAAAGATATGATTATGGCCAGGTGGTGATGGTGGTGAACATCTTTAATCCTTGCACTTGGGAGGCAGAAGCAGGCAGACCTCTAAATTTGAGGACAGTCTGGCCTACAGAACAAGTTCCAGGACAGCCAGGGGTACACAAAGAAACATTGTGTCAAAAAAAATATATATGTGTGTGTGTGTGTGTATTATACACCAAATATATTATACACCAAATATATATATACATACATATATATATGTATGTACGTATGTACGTATATATATATGTATGTATGTATGTATGTATGTATATACACACACACACACACACACACACACACACACATACCCCAACACACCAATTTATTTATATACTTCTTTGTGTGTATGTGATAATTTGGACTTGGAGAGATGGTTCAATGGTTAAGAACACTCACTACAAGCCAGGCAGTGGTGGTGTGCACCTTTAATCCCAGCACTTGGGAGGCAGAGGAGGCAGGCAGATTTCTGAGTTTGAGGCCAGCCTGGTCTACAAAGTGAGTTCCAGAACAGTCAGGGCTACACAGAGAAACCCTGTCTCGGGGGAAAAAAAAAAACCACTCACTACTCTTGTTGCCAGGGATCCAAGTTTGGTCCCTAGCACCACCTCAAATGGCTTACCACTGGCTGTAACTCCAGCTCGAGGGGATCTGACTCACTCTTCTGGCCTTCCTCAGCAGCCTCACACACATGGCATAAACACACAGATGTACCCACGTATACATGAAAGTAAAATAAAATAGTTTAAATACTGTCCTAACAGTATTTGGAAGGTTGAGGCAGGAAAATCACAAGTTCAAGGTCCACTTGGGCTGCAGAGCAATGTCTGTCTCAAAAACACAGTCGTCTCTGAGCCCTTGAACTTCCTGCCATGCTAAGCTATCCTGCACCCTCTCCAGAAACAGAATTAGTGGAGCGTCCTGGCCTTGAATGTTGATGATTGTATTTTAATTTTGTGTGTGCATGTGTGCCTGTGTATGTGAACAGCAAGTGCTCTTCACCGTTGAGTTGTCTCGCCAGCCTCATGGTCTTGAACTTTCAGCCTCTCCAAACCCTGAGCTGAGTAAACCTTTCATCTCTGTCATGTTACTTGCCTCAGACACTTCATTGCAGTCTCGCGAAGCTGACTGATACACACCAATCACCCCAGACGTTCCTCACTGAAGGAAGGCCAGCCACCACCCTGACTTGCCTAGGTTGTATACAGTGATTAGAGCGCTCTTTTGCCCTACTGGGGTCTGAGTGCTTTTGCTTCATCACCATTGGCCCGTGATGCTGAGGCTGCTCATTTATTATTAATGCAAGTCATTGGCTCATGGAGGGGAGTAACAGTGAATCCTGCATCCTAAGCCCCAGACTTCGTCAGCTGTCATTGACAGAGCCATGGCTTTGTCTCCTCACAGTCATCATTCATTTCCTCTGCCAGTATCATTGCTGCCTTCTTTGTTATTTTGGTCAAATGTGTCTAGCTCAAAATTTTCCTCTCCAATCATTTTAAGTCTGAAATTAAGGTGCGCTGTTTATATGAACGATACTATGTAACTTTGGGACTTAGAGAGCTAGCTCAGCATTTAAAAGCTTACACTGCTCTGGAAGCTAACCTGAGAGTTACTCCTGCACCCACAATGCGCAGCTCAACCTCTTGTAACTCAACTTCCAGGGGATCCAACACATTCCTTTTTGACCTCCTTGGGTTCCTGAACATGTATGACACACACACACACACACACACACACACACACACACACACACATACACACACACACTAAATACAATAACTTGTTCATTATTAGTTCAAAGAGAAATATTATATCCATTGAGTAACTGCTCCCCACTCCCCATCACCTCACCCCCAACCCTCCTCCACTTATCTGCCATTTAGCTCCGTCCCTGTGGATTGGCCTGTTCTGTGGGCTTCAGTATCAGTAGAATTATGGGTTCATCCTCTTGAAGTCGGCTTCTGAACCCACATGATGCCTTCAGAGTTCCTCCTGGAGGTAGCCTGAATCAGAAGTGCCATCCTTCCGTCTGGATGATGCTGCATTTGACACGTGGACCTCACTGTATCCGCCCATCAGCTGACAGACACAGGTTGCTCCTGCCTTTCAGACGTTGCAAACCAAGCTGAGGAGAACACATGTGCAAGTATCCATCTCAGGCCCTGCTTTAAATTCTTTCCACTTCAGCCTTACGGTGGCATTTCTGCGCTGTGTGGAAATTCTATTTTTAAATTAAAAACGATGGCTTCATCATTTAAAAGTCTCACCAGCAGCACTGGAAGACTCCAGCCTCTCATCCCAACAAGGCGTTCTCCGTCTCATTTTGTCCTTTAGCTCACAGTAGGCGACCTAAGCGATGTGCGGTGATGTCTCGTTTTACTGTTGATTTGTGTCCTCCTAATTAGTGAGGCTGAGAATATTTTCACGGAGTCATTATGTATTTTTGTTGGAGGTGTAACTATTCCAGCCCTTCATTCACTGTCATTCCAATTGTTGAGATAGTGTTTGCTTGCTTTGGGGTTTGGGTGGTGGTACTGGGCATTGAGCTGAAGGTCAAGTGCACCCAGGTAGACACTGCACCCAGGCAGGCACTGCACATAGGCAAGCACTGCACCCAGGTAGGCATTGCACCTAGGCAGGCACTGCACCTAGGCAGGTACTGCACACAGGCAGGCACTGCATACAGACAGGCACTGCACCCAGTCAGGCACAGTACCTAGACAGGCACTGTACCTAGGCAGGCACCGCACCTAGGTAGATACTGTACCCAGGCAGGCACTGCACCCAGGCAGGCACTGTACCTAGGCAAGCACTGAACCTAGGCAGGTACTGCACACAGGCAAGCACTGCTCCTAGGCAGGTACTGCACACAGGCAGGCACTGCACCCAGGCAGGCACTGCACACAGACAGGCGCTGCACCTAGGCAGACACTGCACCTAGGCAGACACTGCACCTAGGCAGACACTGAACTTAGATAGGTACTACACACAAATAGACACTGTACACAGGCAGGCATTGCACACAAGCAGACACTGCACACAAGCAGACACTGCACACAGGCAGGCACTGCACACAGGCAGGCACTGCACACAGGCAGACACTGCACCACTAAGCTGCATCCCAGCCTTGGTTCTACTTTTTACTTTGAGCCCAGATCATATAGTTTGCTCAGGCAGAACTTGAACTCATTCTATAGCTCAAGGAACCTTGAATGAGTAATCCCCCTGCCTCAGTTTCCCTAATTGCTGGAGTTACAGATTTGCACTACAAGACCTGATTTACCTTTATCACTGTGTTGAGTTGTGATCATTCTTTATATATTATTTCACATGTGAAACTCTTATCCAATAAATGATTTATAAATACTTCCCCTATTCCACAGTGTTGTATTTTCCTGGTTTTGTTTGATCTGTTTTGTTCTTTGGAGACACAATCTCCCTATGTAGCCCATGCTGGCCTGGAACCTGCGACCCTCCTGTCTCAGCCTCCCAAATGCCGGGATTGAGGCTGTACTGCTTCTATTTCTTCTCCTTTTCTTTCTCCTCCTTTTTCCTCTTCCCCCTCTCCTCTCCTTCCCTCCTCCTTTTGCATCTTTTTATTCTTCCTCCCCATCTTCCTTTCCCTCCTCATTCTCGAAACTCAGCGGAATGTGTGGCATTCTCTAACAGAAGGGCCCACCTCAGTCTCTACCCTCAAGGGCAAGGGTGTAGGCCTGCAGCTGTGGAGACAGGAAGCACAGGTTTGTTTGCCTGAGCAACTCTGAAAGTGGTGGGGAGGGGGCAGCTAGCTCCCAGTGTGCGTTTCTGAAGTTGAAACACAAGGCCTCTGGCATATCCACTGTGGGTGAGGGTCATACACTACGGTTTAGAAGACAGCACCCCAGCTTTAGGGAGTGCGGTCCCTGTCCCTTCCACCACAGCACAGCAGCGTTAAGTGGGCTCTTCTAGTGTTCGGGATAAGTCTGTGGTTGTGAATCCTCCTCACCACAAAGCAGATCCTGCGGCTTGTGGCAACACTGCTCACATCCCTTGGCAATCAGTCAGAGAGCTGACAGCCCTGGACTGGGGGGTGCCGGGAAGGCGGGTAGCAATGAACTCACACCTAGTATAGCTGTCAGTTCTCGGGAGGACTGGCCATGCGTGGAGGGAGGAGTTTGAGGCCTTTCTGTCAGGGGCCGCCTGGTCTCTGCAGAAACAGCATCACTGAGGAAAATCACCAGGCCCACCCAGCTAAGGGTCTGTGTTATGTCTCACAGCCACCCCACTCACATAGATCACGCTTCCACCCTGAGTTTAGAACTGATTAGCCTCATGTGAATCCCAGGTGTCACACAAGGTCTGCTTCTGTCACCCAACACCACTGTCCCCTTCTGCACTCCTTGCTAATCCTGCCTCAGTTTGAAATTTTGATACTTTGTTTCTTTTTTTTTTTTAAAGATTGATTTATCTATTTTATGTATGTGAGTACACTGTAACTGTACAGATGGTTGTGAGCCTTCATGTGGTTATTGGGAATTGAATTTAGTACCTCTGCACGCTCCAGTCAGCCCTGCTCACTCAGTCCCTGCTGGCTGTGGCCCAAAGATTTATTTATTATTATAAGTACACTGTTGCTGTCTTCAGACACACCAGGAGGGGGCATCAGATCTTATTATGGGTGGCTGTGAGCCACCATGTGGTTGCTGGGATTTGAACTCAGGACCTTTGGAAGAGCAGTCAGTGCTCTTCCCCACTGAGTCATCTCACCAGCCCCGACATTTTGTTTCTTGTGAAATTTCACCATTAACTTTAAAAGTACGGAATTAATTGGGTGTGTGTTTGCCTGTTGTTTGTTTGTTTGTTTTTGGTCTGTATTCAGGCAAGGTCTTGTTAGGTATCGGCTGAGCTCAAACTTGCAGACATCTGCCCGCCTCTGCCCCTCTGAGTGCTGGGATTAAAGACCTGGGTGGTCACTCCTGCCCTGGTCTTGTTGACTCCTGATCAGATCATGGCGATGAGTCCCGGCCTTCTCCCTGGGGGAGAGTAGCGGTTTGCTCTTTGTCCACCCTGATGCACAAATGTACTGAACCCAGCACCTGTGACCCAGAGTCCCAAGGTTCACAGTGAACTCCACACAGCAGGATCCACCTGATTTATCCCCAAACACCAGGACCCTTCATGCCTTGCCGGCATGTCAGTGCCCAGCATCCCCCATTCACCTGCTCCCAGCCCTGGGTTCAGGCTCCCACAGTAAGCCAGTGTGCCCTCCTGACCACAGTGTGTTCTCAGAATGGCTGCCCCTGGGGAAGTGATTCTAAAAGCTGGGTGCAACTCTTCCTAGAGAAGCAAGCTGAGGCATTGGGAGAAAGAAGGAAAAACGGGCACATCTTCATGACATTTGGCTCCATGGTCTGACCAAGTCCTTCTGTCTGTTCCAGCCCGGCACTGAGCCTGCTTTAGGACGGACGGGTCAGGTGATTCCAGGCTGTCAGTTGAATGATGTAGGTAGAGAAGGTCCACTGAGTCCAAACCATGGGAACCACGAACAACATCTGCATCTCAGCTGTCAAGAACCTAGAATCCCAATGATGTAGTGAAGGAGCTGGCGATAACTGAATGGAGCTGGCGTACAAGAGCATCCTTGTCTCTAGGGAGTCCTTAGTGATGTACTAAGAGAGAAAGGGGAATTGTGTGTGTGACTTATCCTAGTTTCCAGGAAGAAATCACCTACCTTCCTATCTACCAAGAGGAAATGATAAGACACTCACGTGAAGACCATCATTTGGAGGGCCCGACAGGGATTATGTAGGAGTTCTTAGTTCTTTAAAAATATTTGTTTATAGCCGGACGATGGTGGCACACACCTTTAATCCCAGTACTTGGGAGGCAGAGGCAGGCAGATTTCTTAGTTCGAGGCCAGCCTGGTCTACAGAGTGAGTTCCAGGACAGTCAGGGATACTCAGAGAAACCTTGCCTCAAAAGAATTTTTTTCCTTCTAAGTCTTTATAATTTTTATGTGTATGAGTGTTTGCTTGCATGTGTATATGTGCACTGCATGAGTGTAGTACCCACATAGACCAGAAGAGGGCATCAGATCCCCAAGGACTGAATATGATTGTGAGCTGAGAAGTTGATTCTGGAAACCAAACCTAGGTTCTCTGCAAGAGCAGCCAGTATTCTTAACCACTGAGCCATCTCTCCAGTGCCGCCCCCGAACCACTGAGCCATCTCTCCAGTGCCACCCCCTAACCACTGAGCCATCTCTCCAGTGCCCCCTTAACCACTGAGCCATCTCTCCAGTGCCGCCCCTAACCACTGAGCCATCTCTCCAGTGCCTCCCCTAACCACTGAGCCATCTCTCCAGTGCCCCCTTAACCACTGAGCCATCTCTCCAGTGCCCCCTTAACCACTGAGCCATCTCTCCAGTGCCTCCCCTAACCACTGAGCCATCTCTCCAGTGCCTCCCCTAACCACTGAGCCATCTCTCCAGTGCCCNTGGCCCAAAGATTTATTTATTATTATAAGTACACTGTTGCTGTCTTCAGACACACCAGGAGGGGGCATCAGATCTTATTATGGGTGGCTGTGAGCCACCATGTGGTTGCTGGGATTTGAACTCAGGACCTTTGGAAGAGCAGTCAGTGCTCTTCCCCACTGAGTCATCTCACCAGCCCCGACATTTTGTTTCTTGTGAAATTTCACCATTAACTTTAAAAGTACGGAATTAATTGGGTGTGTGTTTGCCTGTTGTTTGTTTGTTTGTTTTTGGTCTGTATTCAGGCAAGGTCTTGTTAGGTATCGGCTGAGCTCAAACTTGCAGACATCTGCCCGCCTCTGCCCCTCTGAGTGCTGGGATTAAAGACCTGGGTGGTCACTCCTGCCCTGGTCTTGTTGACTCCTGATCAGATCATGGCGATGAGTCCCGGCCTTCTCCCTGGGGGAGAGTAGCGGTTTGCTCTTTGTCCACCCTGATGCACAAATGTACTGAACCCAGCACCTGTGACCCAGAGTCCCAAGGTTCACAGTGAACTCCACACAGCAGGATCCACCTGATTTATCCCCAAACACCAGGACCCTTCATGCCTTGCCGGCATGTCAGTGCCCAGCATCCCCCATTCACCTGCTCCCAGCCCTGGGTTCAGGCTCCCACAGTAAGCCAGTGTGCCCTCCTGACCACAGTGTGTTCTCAGAATGGCTGCCCCTGGGGAAGTGATTCTAAAAGCTGGGTGCAACTCTTCCTAGAGAAGCAAGCTGAGGCATTGGGAGAAAGAAGGAAAAACGGGCACATCTTCATGACATTTGGCTCCATGGTCTGACCAAGTCCTTCTGTCTGTTCCAGCCCGGCACTGAGCCTGCTTTAGGACGGACGGGTCAGGTGATTCCAGGCTGTCAGTTGAATGATGTAGGTAGAGAAGGTCCACTGAGTCCAAACCATGGGAACCACGAACAACATCTGCATCTCAGCTGTCAAGAACCTAGAATCCCAATGATGTAGTGAAGGAGCTGGCGATAACTGAATGGAGCTGGCGTACAAGAGCATCCTTGTCTCTAGGGAGTCCTTAGTGATGTACTAAGAGAGAAAGGGGAATTGTGTGTGTGACTTATCCTAGTTTCCAGGAAGAAATCACCTACCTTCCTATCTACCAAGAGGAAATGATAAGACACTCACGTGAAGACCATCATTTGGAGGGCCCGACAGGGATTATGTAGGAGTTCTTAGTTCTTTAAAAATATTTGTTTATAGCCGGACGATGGTGGCACACACCTTTAATCCCAGTACTTGGGAGGCAGAGGCAGGCAGATTTCTTAGTTCGAGGCCAGCCTGGTCTACAGAGTGAGTTCCAGGACAGTCAGGGATACTCAGAGAAACCTTGCCTCAAAAGAATTTTTTTCCTTCTAAGTCTTTATAATTTTTATGTGTATGAGTGTTTGCTTGCATGTGTATATGTGCACTGCATGAGTGTAGTACCCACATAGACCAGAAGAGGGCATCAGATCCCCAAGGACTGAATATGATTGTGAGCTGAGAAGTTGATTCTGGAAACCAAACCTAGGTTCTCTGCAAGAGCAGCCAGTATTCTTAACCACTGAGCCATCTCTCCAGTGCCGCCCCCGAACCACTGAGCCATCTCTCCAGTGCCACCCCCTAACCACTGAGCCATCTCTCCAGTGCCCCCTTAACCACTGAGCCATCTCTCCAGTGCCGCCCCTAACCACTGAGCCATCTCTCCAGTGCCTCCCCTAACCACTGAGCCATCTCTCCAGTGCCCCCTTAACCACTGAGCCATCTCTCCAGTGCCCCCTTAACCACTGAGCCATCTCTCCAGTGCCTCCCCTAACCACTGAGCCATCTCTCCAGTGCCTCCCCTAACCACTGAGCCATCTCTCCAGTGCCCCCTTAACCACGGAGCCATCTCTCCAGTGCCCCCTTAACCATTGAGCCATCTCTCCAGTGCCCCCTTAACCACTGAGCCATCTCTCCAGTGCCCCCTTAACCATTGAGCCATCTCTCCAGTGCCCCCTTAACCACTGACCCATCTCTCTAGTGCCTCCCCCTAACCACTGAGCCATCTCTCCAGTGCCTCCCCCTAACCACTGAGCCATCTCTAGTGCCCTTTCCTTTTTTTTTTTAAGCATATCATTCTCCCTTTGTTTCTTTAGCCTATTCTTTGTTCTATTTTTTTTTTCAGCTTTCCCATAAAGTTTAGGTGATTTCAAAATAAAATGCGAGCATTAAAAATTTTAGTTAGCAATTAAATCAGGCACAAATTAGTCAATTTCATAAAAAACCAATAGAAGTTAAACAAGAGACCAGGCACGACAATGCTCACCAACAGTCCTATCAGGAGGCTGAGGCAGGAGGATTGAGAGACCCAGGCTCTCTGAACTACACAAACAGATCTTGCCTCAAACAAACAAAAGCACTAACATTAAAGAAGAAATCCAAGTCCTTGAAGAGAAATGATGGCTTTAGTTACAAAAATAAGTTACAAAGGGCTGTGAAGAGGGTTCAGTGGGTAAAGGGGCTTGCTGCCAACCAGGACAGCCTGAGTTTGAGCCCCAGACCTACATGGTAGAAAGCGAGAACCAGCTCCTATGAGTTGTCCTCTGACCTCTGCACGTGCACCATGACACACACACACTCTTATCCCTCACACTAAATAAATGGTAAATACATGGATTTTTAAAATTAAAAAATAAGGGCTAAAGAGATGACTCAGAGGTTAAGAGCACTGGCTGCTCTTCTAGAGGTCCTGAGTTCAATTCCCAGCAACCACATGGTGGCTCACAACCATCTATAATAAGATCTGGTGCCCTCTTCTGGTGTTCAGGCATACGTGCATACAGAACATTGTATACACAATAAATAAATCTTTTAAATAAATAAATAAATAAATAGATAGATAGATAGATAGATAGATAGATAGATAGATAGATAGATAGATTTGGGGCTGGAGAGATGGGTCAGAGGTTAAGAGCACTGGCTGCTCTTCCAGAGGTCCTGAGTTCAATTCCCAGCAACCACATGGTGGCTCACAACCACCTGTAATGGGATCAGACGCCCTCTTCTGGAGTGTCTGAAGAGAGCAGCAGCATACTCATATGCATAAAAATAAATAAATAAATCTTAAAAAAATAAACACACGAAAGCTCCAGTCAGAAGCCACTTAAAGTGGGTGACAGGACTCGGGAGGCAGAGGCAGGCGGATTTCTGAGTTCGAGGCCAGCCTGGTCTACAGAGTGAGTTCCAGGACAGCCAGGGCTATACAGAGAAACTCTATCT
>NC_034590.1:11072721-11105790 GCF_900095145.1 Mus pahari | reverse complement strand
AGGAAAAGAATACCAATAAGACAAAATAACAAAAACAAAAAAAAAAAAAAAAAAAAAAAAAAAAAAAAAAGTGGGTGACAGGGTTTGGGTATTTCTTCCTCTACCCCCTACATTATACCTGGGAATCAGTTTATTCTGAATTTTTGACTGAATTAAGGTAAAATGTAGGTGGTGACTGCTACCTTTGTGCAGACAGTGTGGTGTCGTTCTGTGTGTCCTATCACGTGTACTGGGGACCTCCGCGGTCTGAGTGCGTACTGGGCTTTGCCGGCTCTAGGCTAAGATGGAGCTCTTGTAAATCCCCGGAGCCAGCGTCCGCTCCTCTCTTGCCCTTGTTACCAGGCCTCAGCCAGACCTATGTTTCCTCTGCTCCTCCCTCAGCCAACACTGTTGTCTGGCCTCAACCAGCCAGACCTTCCACGGCCTCACACTATATGTGGGCAGCTCGGGCTATCACCTCCATCACCTCCACTCAGACCTTCACCGCGGTGGTACCAAGATGGCTGTGGAGGCCACACTGGGTGTGTCTATGAGGGGTCCGACCTGACCAGTGGAGTAACCCTTTGATGGACACAGCTCGTTATTCGGAAGTGGTGAAAGGGAGGGACTTGTTGGGAGAGGTAGGTGACAGAGGAAGCGCCCCTGAGGCTAGATCTTGTCCTGGCCCTTCCTGCGAATTGACTCTGTTTCCTGGCTCGCCCTGTGAGCTACTCTGCCCCACCTTGTCCTGTCTGCAGTGACGGACTCACGCCTCTGAACCACGCCTTTCCTCACTTGGTCTGACATTCTATCACAGCCGTACACATACAATAAATCGAGACAGATTTAGGTATTAGGAAGAGTTTTGAGTGACTGTTCTTCCATGTGCTGTACAACCATGGGACATTCGCCTCGAGGGACCTGCGCTTTCTCTGGGTAGTCACAAGCCCCGGGAATATGAAATCACTGAGCCCTGGCTCAGGGAGACTTTCCTCCCCAGGAACCAGAAGGAAGCTTTCAGCCACCTGGCTTCTCAGGTCTTTCTGGAATTAGGTCTCCCTGAGGTCTGTCTGGGGCCTGTGCTGTGATTGGAGGGTGGTCAGGAAGAGCTGGAGACATTTGTAAAAAGCCAGCTGACTCTTTGATCTAAAGAGCTCCAGTTTTGTAGTGTGAGCTTCCTATCTAAGCTCCTGGGAAATCTTTGATTTTTTAATTTTAAGAGTTCAGGACAGTGAGTGTTAAGTGAGGGTCAGGGCCTTTTTAAAAAGAGATGTCAGTGTTTGAAATCAGAGAGAAGAATCGTAGCCGCTGCTTCCCTGTGAGTTTGCACGCTCTGGGCAGTGAACTCTGCCTGCCTCTGTGTCAGCCTCTTATCTATACAGGAAAAAAAAAAAAGTAAGATTTCTTATTTCACCAAGTATGGCTGTCCTAACTGGCTCAGCCCCATGGTGTTGATCAACAAAAAAACAAACAAACAAAAAAAAAAAAAAAAAAGAAGAAGAAGAAGAAGAAGAAGTCAGAGGTTGGGGCTGGAAAGCCCTTGTTGCTTTTCTAGAGGACCTGAGCTCAGGTCCCAGCAACCGTGTCATTTGACAGCTACCTGGAACTCCAACTCCAGGGGATCCAATGCTCTTTTCTTGCCTCCACAGGCATCTGTAAACATATGGTGCATAGTGTGTGCACATGCATGTGTGAGTGCAGGCAGGCATGCAACACACACACACACACACACACACACACACCTCGGCAGTCACTTTTCAATGACCTTGAGAACGTTGAAGCTATCCTCTGCTCTCCCCACCCCCCCCAGTCCCCAGTTGGACTGTTTGATTGGTTTTTTGTTTGTTTGTTTGTTTGTTAGTTTTCATTTTTGCAGTGGCTGGGCTGGAACCCAGGGCCCAGTTTATGCTCAGCAAACAGTCTACCCCTGAGCCACACACCTGGTTCTAATCCCTTGCATTGAGAGAAAGAAAAACAAAAAAACAAACAAACAAACAAACAAAAAAAACCCTGAAATTTAGACAAAGTGAGTCACATGGCAGGGTCACGTGGCTAGCTAAATTGCTAGTCTAAAGTTCAAGCTAGATCCAGTTTGACCTCTGACCTGCCATCTCCCCCCCCCCAGCCCACTCCATCTTTGCAGGAAACTGTACAACCCATGCCCTCAGGCTCAGAAGGTGTCCAGCTGGGCCCAGGCAGGCACCCCAGGCTTGGGCAGTGCACAGCAGCTGGTCTGCTCTGGGGCTCAGAGTAGCCCAGGCCTGCCTTGCCTCTCACCATCCCCTGAGGCGTGGGTGTGCTGAAACAAAAGACAGCAACTGCCACCAGGCCATCTTTCTTTGCAGGCAGCTACGTACTTTTAGGGATGGAGGTTTCCCCTCTTTGCATAACTTTACAGTGAGGAACCATGTTCAAGTGGATGTGAAGGAGCTTCTAGACAAACACCCTTGAGTCAGAAGACCATCCCTGAGCAGCCTGGCCTACGATGAAACCCATCAGTGCTGGGCAGGCTGAGGCAGAAGGACTGAGAGTTGGAGGCCGGCCTGGGACTGTCTCAAAACAAGCATGCACACGAAACAGCTGCCACCTCCCTCAAAACCCCATTGCTTGCATAGACTGAATCTTGTGTGTGTGTGTGTGTGTGTGTGTGTGTAAGCAGGAAAACATGCTGAGAAGAAGAATATGTCCAATCAGGGATAAGACAATTTAATGAGAAGAAAAGGACCTACTGTGTGACCAAAGGAGCAAGAATGAGGGCTGGTGAGATGGCTCAGCGGGTAAGAGCACCCGACTGCTTTTCCGAAGGTCCGGAGTTCAGATCCCAGCAACCACATGGTGGCTCATAACCATCCGTAAAAAGATCTGACGCCCTCTTCTGGAGTGTCTGAAGACAGCTACAGTGTACTTACATATAATAAATAAATAAATCTTTTAAAAAAAAACAAAAAAAAGAATTAAAAAAAAAAAAAAGAATGAGAGGAGCAAGCACACACTCAGAACAGAGAAAGCTGGCTCAGGCAGCTCAGGCCTGTAATGTAACTATTATTCATCTGATGTCATTGTCATCTCTGAGGCTTACTGCCTCTGTCTGCTAACCTAGGCCTAGTCCTGGAAGCCTCTAACCTCTGTACAATCTGATCCAGGCCTAGACTGTTATCAGCCTCTGAGACTTCATGCTGAGTAAGCTCGCCCTTTCTAGCTCTTTGTGAACTCTGGCTGGATGGTCAGTTTAGCTGCTCGGGCTCAAGCTCCTCTTCAGGCTGACTGCTTCAATCCGGCTTCTCTCAAGGCCTCCCCGGAGTTGCTCTGCTTGGCCTCATACTAACTCCATCAGTCGGTTCTAATCTTCTGGCTCCTTCTCATTCTCTGGCTCTCTCTCTGTCTTCACCTGTGTCCAGCTTGTTCTCTCTGTAACCCGTGTCTGTGAAAGCCTCCCAGTAAAACTGCTTCCTCTTTTTCTGCACTGTCCCCTAAGTAGCTTTCCTTTCTTCTCTCTTCTCGTGAGAGTTGGGGCATTTCCTATTCTGTCAAGTCTTTTTCAGATTCATCCCTTTTCCCGCCACTCAGTTAGACATCACTTTCAAACATGGCTGCTTCCTTCTACAAACTAACTTTACGTTTGGAATTAAAGATGTGTACTAAGGGCTGAGCCATGCCACAGTGTGACCTGCAATACAATTCTGACTATTATAGCTAAAGAAACTGGAGATTAAGGCTCCTGCTGTAGCGTTTTTGTTTGCTTAAGACAGGGTCTTCATACGTAGCTGATGTAGCTGCCCTCAGATTTTCTCTCTGCCACAGGCTCCCAAGTCTAGGATTACATGTTTGCACCTCCACACCTAGGTTACAATTCTTTTAAAAATATTTTTATGGGAGCAGGCTGCAGCTATGCACTGCTATAATCCCAGAATTCAGGACGTTAAGGTAGGAAAATCATGAATTCTAGGCCAGCCTGGGCTACGTTGTCAGACAAGGTCCTCAAATAATAGAGATTGGTTCAGTGGTATAGCACATGGTTACAGTGAACCAACAGATGCTTAGCTTTAGTTTATGTGGATTTTTTTGTTGCTTTTTGTTTTTTGTTTGTCTGTTTGTTGGTTTGTTTGTTTGAGAGAGGGTTTCTCTGGCTATCCTGGAACTCACTCTGTAAACCAGGCTGGCCTCGTACTCAGAAATCTGCCTGCCTCTACCTCTGCCTCCCAAGTGCTGGAATTAAAGGTGTGTGCCACTACTGCCAACTATGTAGACTTTTTTAAAAAGTATTTTTAAAAATGTTTATGTATTTGCGTGTTTTTCTTACAACAATGTAAGTGTACCACATGTATGCCTGATGCCAACAGAGTCCAGAGGAGGGCATCAGATCCCCTGAAGTGGGAGTTACAGACAGCTGTAACCCACCACATGGGTGCTAGGAACTGAACCTGAGTCTTCTGCAAGAGCAGACAGCTCTTAACCGCTCACTGAGCCATGGCTTCAGCCCCCAATTATCCAGATCTCTTAGGGCCAGACTTCTTCAGATCATTTAGGGAAAGGGTCTTTTGGGCATGGGGACCAAAGAGGACAGTCATTTTTGTAGCTGCCAGAGGGGTCTGTCTCCTGTCTAGGGCAGGTACAGAGCAAGGCTTCTGAGTGTCCTCTCCTTCATTCTCCTGCTCTGCACAGGTAGGTGTGGGTGCCCGGTTGTTATCCCCAGCACTGGGGCTGTGCGTGGGGACAGCAGCAAGAAGGAAGGCCAGTGACACAGACCCTGCTTGGCATATATTCTCGGGAAAGTAGGAAGAAGAGATGGGGGGAGAGGGGTCAGGAGAGGACTTGAGCAAACAGACGATGGAGAGCTAACGCAGTGGGCACCTGGGAGCCTGCCACAGGGAGCCACCCCTGCCTGGGGCTCCTAAGCACCGTGGTTCATGGTGACCAGAAGAAAAGGCTGGACTGGATCATCTGAGCTTTCCAGAGAACCCAACCCACCTCAAAAATAGACATTTCACAATCACCTCACAAACAACGGAGTCGACTTTGTTTAGAGTTTTTGCTTGTTTGTTTTTTTGAGACAATTTATATTGGGCAGGCTGGCCTGGAACTTATTCTTCTGTCTCAGCTTCCTGAGTTCTGAGATTACAGCATGTTCCCCTACATGACTCAAAAAGTGGAATGCATTTATTTATTGGTTCTTTGTGTTTGGGTTTGGGTGTCTGCTTGTTTTTGGACACCATGGTCCTACGTATCCTGGAACTCACTGTGTAGCCCAAGAAGCTGAAAAACTCCCAGCAATCCTCCTGCTTCAGCCACCAAAGTGTGCACTGTGCACCTCAAGCCAAGCCCCCTTCAAATGGAGTTGGAAGACGTCAAACAATAAGCCACTTAGGCGTCTGGCTAAGATGGATGTTCTGGAACATTGCACAGGGCAGGACTGAAGACGTCTGGTCCGTTCTCTCTGCGGGACTTAAGGGAAGGGAAGGGCCTGGCAGAGCCAGGCTCCTAGTGAGAGGCAAGTGGGAGGTAATTAGCCTTTGCCTTGGTGGTCACTTGCAACTGTGGAGAGACAGAAGCTTGAAGAATTGGTAGGAAGGTAGACAGAATGAATGGACAGGCAATAGGTTGTGTGACAGTTATTCTTGGACTGTATCTGGAATTACCTAAAACCAGAGACTGTGTAACGCCCTGTGAGGGATTTTTCTTGATTGAATTAGTTGAAGGGGAAGACCCACCCTACCAAACCTGGATCTTTCATTTGTTTGGTTGGCTGTTTGAGACAGGGTTTCTATGTGGCCCTGGCTACCCTGGAGCTCACTCTGTAGGCCAGACTGGCTTAGAACTAAGAGATCTGCCTGCCTCTGCCTCCTGAGTGCTGGGATTAAAGGCGTGCACCACCATTCCCCAGCTCCAAATCTGGCTCTTTTAAGGTAGGAAGATCCTCTTTTAGTTTGGGCCATGCCTTCTGGTGGCGCGATCTATGGTAAGGATATGGAAGAAGGAAGCTTTTCTGCTTGCTTGCTCTCACTCTCACTGGCAAGTCTGCTCCTTCATTGGCATTAGGGACTGACTACCTATTTGAGATTCCAGCATATACTCAAGACCATTTGGACATCCAGCCGCATGGACTGAACAACTACAGGGTTCTTAGACATTTTATTGGTAGACAGACAGTGTTGTACTACCTGGACCACAGCCTGTAAGCCACTCTAATAAATCCCCCCTCACTTGCTCTCTAGATAGATGATAGATAGATAGATAGGTAGATAGATAGATAGATAGATAGATAAGTAGATAGATGGATGGATAGATAGGTAGGTAGATAGATAGATAGATAGATAGATAGATAGATAGATAGATAGATAGATAGATATGTAGATAGATGGATGGATAGGTAGGTAGGTAGATAGATAGATAGATAGATAGATAGATAGATAGATAGATAGATAGATAGATAAGTAGACAGATAATTCTATTTGTTCTGTTCTCTAGAGAAGGCTGACTAACACATACATACAGATGATGGATGGACAGGAGGACAGCAGGGAAGTCAGAAACTAGCTTCTCAAAGCAGAACCTCCACCACCATCCAGAATGATGATGCAGTCCTCAGGACAGAGTTTTGAACAAAGCAGATAGGCTGGAAGAGCACTAGGGGCCCCCAGGAACCTGCTGCAAGCCTCTGGCTTCTCCACTCCAGTGAGGGCCTGGGGCATGGCTCAGTGGTAGAACCCCTGTCTAGAATCCCCCAGTGAGGGGCTGGGGGCGTGGCTCAGTGGTAGAGCCCTTGTCTAGAATCCCCCAGTGAGGGGCTGGGGATGTGGCTTAGTGGTAGAGCCCCTGACTAGAATCCCCCAATGAGGGGTTGGGGGTATGGCTCAGTGGTAGAACCCCTGCCTAGAATCCCCCAGTGAGGGGCTGGGGGCGTGGCTCAGTGGTAGAGCCCCTGCCTAGAATCCCCCAATGAGGGGTTGGGGGTATGGCTCAGTGGTAGAGCCCCTGCCTAGAATCCCCCAGTGAGGGGCTGGGGGCGTGGTTCAGTGGTAGAGCATCTGCCTAGCTTACAAGAAGCCCTGGTCTAAAAGGGGAGTGGAGGGAAAGGAGGAGGAGGATTGAAAAAGAAGTGGGGGAAAGCACCGCCCAAGCCAACCTAAGGACTGAGCCGTCTTCTGAATTCTGATCTTGTCTCTAAAGGGCTTGCCAATATTACAGACATATGAACCGAGGGCATGTATCTGTTATGACTTGCAGGAGACTGCAGCACAGCATGTGTGGACCCTCCTGGGAGGCTCCAAAATCGGTGCAGTCCACATGTCACTTGCTAAGCCAACCTCAGAGGTCTTAATGGAGTCCAAAAGTGACCTGGACCAGTTTTTCCTTCTAAAACAGTGAGGTCCTCACTGCCTAGGCCCGCTGTCTCAGGCAGCCCTCTTCCTATCCTCAACAGACTAAGATCCCAAATCCCAGATCAAGACTTCACTCCAGCCTCACTGCCTCGAACCCCAGCGGCGATGTGTGTGTGTGTGTGGGGGGGGGGGAGGCAGGCCCCACCCACCCTGGAGCCAGGAAAGAGAGAGGGGACCTGTGCTAGACTGCAGACCTGGTGCTTGGCGGCTGCGTGGGCCCAGGACCCTGTGACCCTCTCAAGATGGGTGCAGGTAGCCCAGCCTACAGGGTACCGGGAGCTTCGCTGGCCCCGTCTGTGCCCGACTGTGCCTGGCAGGAGGAGCCCATCAGCACAGTTTGGTCCTAGGGTGCCTCAGGTCCCGTCCTGTATTTTTACATTCTAATGATCTCACATGTGGTCTTCTGATGGGCTCATTTACTGGGAAGCTAAAGATACCGTTAAATGCCTAAAAATAAACGCGAACTGCTAAAAATTCAGCATCTCTCTCCCTCGCCTCCACCAGCTGGGCCTGTCTGCTTTCACTCCAACACCATCAGGAGTTACAAACAAGATGACATAAAGCGAACAGCTCTACAAGGCCCGACCGACGACCGACCGACCGACCGGCAGGTTTTCTTCCAACTGGACTCGCCCAAACGCTGTGAAGTAGACACTGAATCGGCTCCCTCTGTCCTGCCTCCCTCCGCGTTTTCTTTCCTTCCTTCTCTCTCCTCTCTTTTCCCGCCTTCTCCTTCTTTCTCCTGTAGTCCAGGGTTTTACTAACTGTCCTTTATTTTTGTATTATAGTAGAAAGGGAGAGGAAGATCAATGGAAGAAAGTTTCACCCAAACTGTACCCAAAGGCTGCCGTCCACATTTTCTCCAGGGAGTCCATTCCACCGGTCCCTTCCTTCAGTTGTTTCAAGACGCTCCACCAGATCCATCTCTGGGAGCACCAGGTGGCTCCCCTGAAGGCCACTTAAGAGTCAACGTGCTAAGCCAGTAAATTACATTCACCCTCATTTCCAAGGAAATATTTTATATAAATACCTGCCATGGAAATACATCAGATAAATTAATACAGAGTCCCTCCGCCCCTCAAACCAAACACTGAACAGTAATGGTTATCAGACCAGTTAAAAGAATAAACCTATTAAATAAATAAATTTGCTCTACACCAGTTTAATGTCACCGATGTACTTCGGGGGAACCTTTTAAAGAAGTGGATTTACCGTGCACAGATCTCCGCTGGGTCTGAGTAATTATGCGTAGGAAAGACATTACTTTTAAAGTGGATGAATGGACGATAGTTTTTTTTTTTTTGATTTACTGTTCAAAGCAGAAAAATGGTAATGGTGTGAAATAGGCTCTCGCAAACTCATTTTGGAAGACAGGAAATGCTTGATTTACCTGGGGTGCCCCTGCCCTCCATGTTCTGATCAAAGGAGATAAATGATGAAGGAAAATGGGTATTGGGGAAATCTACAGTCTGTCAGCACTGCGGGTGAGCTGTAAGGAAGGAAAGCGCAGAGACATGGAGTGACAGTGGCAGGATGCTTAGTGGTCCAGCCAAAAGAGGCCAGCGGGGAGTCTGAGGCAGAAGCCTGGGTTGGCCCTAGCTTTTGGTGGTGACTTGGTGGAGGCCACTCTTCTGCCACCCTCACAAAAGCTTTCTCCAATGCTCTTCCTTGAACTTAAAATCTTTGCCCTTAACCTGCATAAAATGATTTTCTGAGGCTGTGGGCACTGTTTACTGATTCCCTACCTGACCCAAGCTCACCTGCGGCGTGGACCTTGGCAGCAGTGGTTCAGTTTGCAGTAGGATGTCTCAGAAACCTGCATAATGGGTACACAGCTGCAATCCCAACACTTTTAAAGCTATTTAGATCTTGGGGGTGAATAAGAAAGTAAGGGTTGAGGCTTAATGGTGTTGTTTTTGTGTGTCAAGTTGACAAGGGGTCAATTGTACTACTGGCTGGCTTTGTGGGTCAACTTGACACAGGCTGGAGTTATCACAGAGAAAGGAGTTTCAGGTGAGGAAATGCCTCCATGAGATCCAGCTGTAAGACATTTTCTCAATTAGTGATCAAGTGGGTGGTGCCATCCCTGGGCTGGTAGTCTTGGGTTCTATAAGAAAGCAAGCTGAGCAAGGCAGGGGAAGCAAGCCAGTAAGCAGCATCCCTCCATGGCCTCTGCATCAGCTCCTGCTTCCTGACCGGCTTGAGTTCCAGTCCTGACTTTCTTTGGTGATGAACAGCAACATGGTGTAAGCTGAATTTACCCTTTCCTCCCCAACTTGCTTCTCAGTCACGATGTTTTGTGCAGGAATAGAAACTCTAAGACAAATTGGTTGAAACAAGAGAATTTAAGTTCACAGCCGACCTGGGCGGTGAGAGAGACCCTATCAGGCAGTGGTAGGTAGTGCCGTTCACCGGGGAGTATTGACTAGTGGTCAGGTCATATGCTCAGCTACGCTGGGGGTGTGCCAAGACCTGGGGGAGCTGAATCCAGGCTCCACTACGAGGCGATTACCTCTTTTCTTCCTCAAGTATAAAGAGGAAATGGTGTCTATACACCAGTGCTCTCAACACGCATGAGCGGAGACCTAGTGGTGAGTGATCAAGATGGAGCAAAGGAGACCGTTCCAACATCCCAGACCAGCCACGAGCCCACAGGCAGCAATGTGCACAGGCTCCGTGGTAGCTTTCTGTGATGGTGACAAAAATGCAGGAGAGAATTAGCTCAGAGAAAAAAAGTTTTGTTGTGCCTCACGGTCTTGGAGAATCCAGAAGCTGATGCGGCCGCTGGTGGGGAGCTTGGCAATGGTGGGGAGCCAGGAAGGGACCACACTGTTTTCTGTAGTACCATCCTGGGACCACAGCTAAGGCACAACAGCTAATCTACAGAGCCTGGGAAGAGGAAGGGGATGTAGAGGGGAAGGGGAGTTCTCCCATACTGCGAGGAAGATGGCAGGAACAGGAGCATGGTCAGCTGGGAGTCAGAGATCTGCTTCCAAGAATGTGCTGCGATAGGAGCCAAGTTTGGGGTCCGTTCAGCCTTGGGGCATCAGATCTTGCTGGGCTTCTGCAGCTCTCTCCATGTAAAAGGTTTTCTTTACTGAGGCCAGGACCTGTCTAACCCCTCTGTGGTTTCAGCTCCAGGCTCACACCATCCTCAGGGTGGGGAACACCAGGCCAGCTTGTCCGGGCATCCTGTTTCCTTATGCATAGGCAAGAGGGCATGCTGGGAGCACTGGGAGACTCAGGAACTGGCAGATTTATCCAGTCTCAATGTGCTAATATCTTTTGACCGGCTTCAGAATAAATATGGCCCAACAAATTGTCGTTTTTATGGGTATTTACAGTCGAGGCACTTTGTAAACCTGAGGACTAATATTTCCCAGAGGAAATCTGGCTCTCGATCCTTGATAAGTTATTGGAAACTTGTGGCAGCCCCAATCCAGGAACTCCCTCTCCATCTTGGCTCCAGTCGTGCCTCGGGCTGGCGGTGGATGGATGTGGGTGTCTGCAGAGAAGGCTTATGGTGGCACATGTAAAGTCTGCAACCCTTCCAGCATCCCCTGGCCCTAAAACAGATTGGCAGCCCCAGCAGAGACTTGCCATCACCCCCTACCCCCCAAGTCTTACAGATCAGAAACCAAGGCTGGGTTCCAGTATGGGGGACACTCCTGAGGGTCAATGACCCAGCCTGGGTCAGAATGCTCTCAGGAGCTAGAACATCCAAATGACACTGGCATTCAAGTAAACTAGAAATCATATTGGTGACACACACCTGTCATCCCAGCACTCCAGAGGCAGAAGAAGGAAGATAGCAGGTTCAGTACCACACTGGGTGACATAGTGAAACACTTCCTCAAAAAACTGAAGCGAAACGCCAAAATAATATTAGTTCTTTAAGATAAAAATTGACAAAAACAAAAACAAAAACAAAAAGATAAAAATTGACCAGGCTGGAGAGATGGCTCAGCGGGTAAGAGCACCGACTGCTCTTCCAAAGATCCCGAGTTCAAATCCCAGCCACCATATGGTGGTTCACGACCATCCGTAACAAGATCTGATGCCCTCTTCTGGAGTGTCTGAAGTCAGCTACAGTGTAATTACATATAATAAATAAATAAATCTTAAAAAAAAAAATTGACCGAGGGTGGGTGCTGGGGCGGAAGTTTCTCTTCTTACAGCGCCATGTTTTCTGATGTGGGTTCCCTTTGGTTTTTCCCAGCCACTGACCAGCTCGCCTCTCAGTGCTGTGAAGGTTGCAAGAGTCCCAGACTTCAAAATCTCATTCATTCAAAGCAAGCACCGCAGCCAAGACGGTAGAAACTAATTTTGTATTTAAACTCTGGCTTCTGTTGGTCAGCTTAGTTCACGTGTTCTCTGATGAAAGTTACTGGTTGCTAGGGGTAACCTGCAAGTGATCGCTTCAGCAACTGAGAGTTGCACTGTGGTGGCCCAGGAAGTGAGGGTCCTCAGTCATGGATTCAGGAGAATCTTGAGCAGGGAGATTCTGTCCATGCTGGACTGGACTTTACAGCAATGTATACCTGGCCTCATTTCTTTTAGTCTCCCAAAATTAGATACTGTCACACATCTAGGTGACACAGAGTATTTCTTAAACCCAGTTGCCACATAAAGGGTCCTGGGTGTTGATGCTACTGGAATGTCCAAGAAGCTGGGTGTGGTGTCATATGCTAGCCCAGCACTCAGGAAGCTAAGACAGGGGGGCTAGGAGTTTAAGTCTTGCCTGGAAAACTCATAGGAGAACCTGTTTCCAAAGCGGGGTGGGAGTAAAAGGAAAAGTGAAACAAGAATAAGTGAGCTGGAGAGATGGCCCATTGGTTAAGAGCACTTGTGGCTCTTGCCGAAAACCTGGGTCCAGACCAAGCTCTGTGGTCGGTAACTGTAGCTCCTGTGGATCTGGCGCCCTCTTCTGGCCTCCAAGGACACTGCACTCACATGCACATTTCCACACACAGACAGACACAAAGTAAAATAAAACACAGAGTGACACTGAGGGGGTTTAGTCCCCACTTGTCCCAACATGAGGCTTTGCCTGCAGGCTGGGTTGTGGGTCTCATAGGGATGGTATGCAGCCCTTCTCTACCCTGCCCACCTCATCCTGGCCATGGGGCGGGGGTGAAGGTTGGAGGCTGAAAGATGGACTTAGAGACTGGGGAGGTCCAGGCACTAGTCTACTGGCTCGGGGTGCCATTTCCAGTTCCCACTGCTCCCCATCCCCCATTGATTCCTCCTGATGTGGAATGAGTATCTGCTTTCTTGCTGTTGTTCAGGAGGATAACAATTTAAAACAAACATCCGAGCTCACTAAACATACTCCCCAACAGCTTGAAAAATGAATTAAACAACAGAAAGCATAGTTCTCCCCAAGGTGTTTATGGTGGGGCTCCCCAAAGCAAACATGCCCCCCTGCCAGGCCCTGCAGCTGGCCACTGTACAGTCCTGGCTCTCAGACCTGACACTTGGGATCCTGAAGGTGGAGAAACAAGCCTAAAGAGCCACCAAGGAACCCAAGGGGGAACCTCATTGGAGCTCTCCCTTACTGGGGGCAGGGGCAGGAAGATGGCTGGAGAGCAGACAGGACAGGGTCTTGTGATGGATGGATTACCAGGAGGTCATGCTCACAGACCCTGAAACCGGTGCTGATGAGCAGTGGGGTGAAGTCAAGATGTTGCCCAGGACCCCGGGTACAGAGAGGCTCACAAGGTAAACTCCCACGGAGGAGCTGGGCAGGTAACAACTGTACGTCACAGCAATGCTCAGGAGGCTGAGGCAGGAGGATCAGAAGATGAAGGCCAGCCTGAGCAACTTAGTGAGGCTCTGTCTTGAATTTTTTAAAAGACGGAAAGAGGAATGGGGGGTGGTGTGTGTGGCTCGGAGCACAGGGTTTGCCTGGTGGGAGGGTCAGCCTCGATGGCAGAGTTGACGAAATCTAGAGTCGCCTGGGAGACGGACTTCTGGGCATCGCTTCAGGGAATTAACTTGATTAGATTCTTGGACATGGGACTGTTTTCCCACTTTGGGTGACAAGATCCCTTAGATGGTGTCCTGAGCTATATAATCAGGAGAAAGAGAGCTGTCAACACAACGTGACCAGAGACTTCAAGTTCCTGCCACCACGACTCCCTGGTATTAAAGACTATTCCTTGAATGGTGAGTCCAAATAAGCCTTCAGTTGCTTTTGTAAGAGTATTTTTATCACAGCAACAGAAGAGCAACTAAGAAGCCCACCATATGAGGTCTTGGGTTCAACCTCCAGCTCAGATTAAGATCAGAGCTCCGGGCCAGCCTGTGCTGCACAGAAAGACCCTATCTCAGACAGTTCGGTGATGTCCCTGGATTCCGTCCCTGTGCTGGTTCAGGAGAACTCCGGGAGCTCTACCTGGCAGACCCTCCCACACCATTCCTCCTTCTTGTCAGTCAGTCTGTGGCTTCTGTGGCAGCTCACAGTGGGCTCCTTATTCTTTCTGCTGTGTCCCACAAGGCAAGATAACTTCAAGTATCTCTCAGCCCTTGGCCACCACGCCACTTCCACAACCATCGGACTCTTGATAGCTCCAGATATACTGACAGAGCGCGAGTTTCAGTTGTATTTGGAAGAGTCCATGGAACAGAGAGGGTTTCGCTCTCTTCTCTTGAGCATGGTGCTTCTGTTGATACAACCAAATTGAGCACCGGCTCTTCTGTCAGCCCCCGTTGCTCCGTAGACCTACAATGGCTGCCAGGCCTGAAAATCCAGCATTAGAGTTTCCACACACTCTGTTACCAACTTGGCCTCACCCCTGTCATGCACTTGAGTTTGGGTCCTAGATGCTGTCTTTTGTATTAGATTGTAAGTGTGCACATCAGGGAGGGGACACTAAGCCACAAGTGTTCATGGTGGAGAGTACAGGAGACCCCATGCTCACTCCAAGGTCCAGAATCCTGTCTCCTTGTGCTTCAGCAGCCCCAACTCGTGTCCCTTTGTGTGTCCTGCATGTAGGAGGCCATGACACTTTTGCATTGTGCCAAGTCCCTGAAGAGCTGGCTTTGCTCCTGAGACAGCACTGATGTGTGACTCTGAGGTCTGGTTTGGCTTCGAAGGTGAGCTAAACACCAAGCCCTTGCTCCCGTTCTCCAGGCCCAGGCTAGGTGGGTGGGCGGACCCCACCAAGACCGGATGGCCGTTCCACTCACCATCCATCCCATAACCTCACAGGACAGTCCTGAGGGTAAAGGGTCACCTAGCACAAGCCTGGAGGTCGCAGTGCAAACGCCAAAGCCTGTGATGCCTACCTCAGGAGCTGTCTTTAAAAGTCCAGGATTTAAGAAATATTTTGCTCCAACTGTGGCAGCCATTTTTTGGCCAGTAGGGAAACGAACCTTGTTTTATGTTATCTGTTGCTACAACCGAACACCTGACGCTGGTTCATTCGTAAAGAACGGAGGTTTATTTCACTGCTTCGGGGGTCAGCGTCAGGGTGCAGGCTGAGAACCTTCTGGCTGTGCTGGACACCCAGGGCTGGTGTGCCAGGGAGGGGTTCTGATTGTTCTCAAGTTGTCACTGGTGTAGCTGTGGGGCTTCCCTTCTCCTCTCTCCCCTTCTTTCTCTCCTTCCCTCCCCCTCCGTCCTCTTTTCTTCCTTTCTTCTCTTTCCTTTCCTCCCCCTCTTCTCTCCCCTGCTTGCTCTCGCTCTGAGTTCCTATACATTCCAGACTCAACTCAAACTCACTCTGATTCATCCTGGTCTCTTGCCTCAGCTTCCCGTGCGCTGGGACTGCAGACGCGCCTCACCCATCTGGGTGACAGAGAGCTTTGTTTTGTAGGTAAGATCTGTCTCACCCAGGTCCTGTTGAGGCGATCCCATTGTATAGTGCAGGCTGGTCTTGAATTCAAAATCTCCCCCTGCCCCTTTGGTTCCCACACTGGGTGCCTGGATTACACACGTGTCCCACTCATCCCGTGCTAAGCATAGAACTTCATTTTGTTTTGAGCATGGTCTATTTAGCCCAGGCTGCCCTGAACCTCTCCATACTCCTGCCCCCAACACCAAGCTACACCTGTCTCTGCCCTTTCAACAGTCAGAGCTAGTCAGTATGCTTTGTTTTGGGCCCCCAGGGGGTGACAGTGCAGGCCCTAGGCAGGATTCTACTTGGCCTCTTTTCTAACATTCCAGGTCTGCTCGTGGAGCCTCCACAGGCGTCTGAGTTGTGCAATCCTAGGTAAGTAGGGGCAAGGGGACAATTTTGCTCTCCGAGGGACACTTACTTGGCAGTGCCTGGAGAAACTTTGGTTTTCATAGCAGAAGGACAGGTGTCTTTGGTCTCTGGCTGGATCAGTCTGCCATGCACAGGGTGGCCTCACAAGGAACAACAGGGTCAGAGGTCAACAGCACTGAGTCTGGGAAACCTGCCCCAGGTCCCAGTGGATGGAGGCTTGTGCTGAAGGGAGAAGGAAGAGGAGGAGGAGGAGGAGAAGGAGGAGGAGGAGGAGGAGGAGGAGGACCACCTGGACACATAGCCAGGGTTGTCTTCATACAAAAGGGTTCAGTGTGGAAGGCAGAGTGGTGGGAGGAGGGAGGGGTAGTCCAGGCCCTCGCCCACCTCCAGACCTTTCCAGTAGAGGTCTGGTTACAGTCAGGGACATATCTGCCCACTTGCATGGGAGATGGAAGAGAGGTATGGAGGTTAGGGACCGTGAGTCTGGTTGGCCAGGCCCATTTGCCAGGCATTTGAGGAAACCCAACTGTGCAGGCAGCTTGCTGGATGCAGGGACGCTCAGTCAGGAGCAGGAGATCTGTACTATACTGGCCACTGAGGATGACTGTCTTGGGTCCCAGGAAGCCTTCAGGGTAGTGCTGTGAGAGCCTAGAGCATACTCGCATGGAGTCCTTACTCAGGCCACATCAGACTCACGAGGCTCTGATGTCCCCTGTGCATACATGTGGACTTCCCTTTCCATCTTAGCCTTGGACACTGCCAAGATTTACCCCTGCCCCCAAGGTCTCTGGTATCTGAGACCACACACAAAACCTAGCAGCCTTAGAGATGTCCTGTGTACCCATTTCTGAGGTACACAGCGGATTGACAGCAGCATTATCTTCATTTGTTGTGGCTACTCTCCAGAGACCTTCAAAACAGGGTCTGTTGATGTCCCCTGACAGGAGAAGGGAGTGGAGAGGATCTTGGACACTCTCCTGAGATTCCCGTCACCCTCCTGTGCTGTCCACTCATCTGTGTTATTTCTGCCCCAGATACCTATGGTTTCTGGGTCTCAGAAGGTGCTGGAGCATAGAGTGGGTGGAGAGTTACCTGAGAGTGGAGTAGTTCCTGTCTGTGTAGCTACGGGGAATTCATCATCCATATTGGTGGAAAAGTCTTTGGGTGGTATGGTTGTTTGGGGTTCTCCGCAGCACGCTCCTATAGTAAACTCAATAAATCCATTGGTTCCCAAGGTACGTAGGCAGAATCATACTTGGTCTGTCATTGGAGCCCCGTCTCTGGTAGCAGTTTGTTCTGTTGGTGTCTCCCCAGGTAAAACTCACCCAGTGCTGTGTCAGAGCAGGGAGGAGAGAGCCTGCTTTGTACCTGAGAATACCTGCTTAGACGATGAAAGCATTACTGTTGGCTCATGTTGCAGAGCCTTTGGTGGCTGGCTCTGTTGTTTTTGAAGCGTTATCATGGGAGCAAGAAGAGGGAAAGATCTGCTCACAATTGGCCAAGAAGATGACAGTGAGTTTGCTCTATGACAAGCTCCTTCCTCAAACCCAGTCAGCTATGAATCTACCAAAGGATTCATTCTCAGAAGGTAGTCAGGTTCCCTTGATCCATGCACTCCAGAAGGCCCAGCCTCTGAGCCCCACTGCCTGAAACCAAGCCTTCAGCTCATAGTTCTGATAGACACTGTCAGTCCAGGGCATAACAACCATGTGTGCTTTTCCCTCGTCGGGCGTCTGAAGGCAAGATGGGTCACCAGCAGCTCTACTGGAGTCACCCTCAGAAGTTCGGCCAGGGTTCCTGCTCTTGCCGCGTCTGCTCTAACCGCCATGGTCTGATCCGCAAATACGGGCTGAACATGTGCCGCCAATGCTTCCGGCAGTACGCGAAGGACATAGGCTTCATTAAGTTGGACTAAGCGACCTTGAACAGATTGTTTGACTGATTACCAAGTGGAACCGATCATGCTAGTCTTTGTGCACAAAGAATAAAAATGTAAAAAACTTAAAAAAAAAAACAAAAACAACCATGTGCAGAATGCATGGAGGGACTGGCCACTCCCATAGGCTCTGCTATCAGATAGACGCTCTTTATTCTTATTTGTGTGTGTGTGTGTGTGTGTGTGTGTGTGTGTGTGTGCACCTGTGGAAGTATGCATACACTGAGTGCATGCAGTGCTCATGGAAGCCAGAAGAGGGTGTCTGGTCCCCTGCAACTGGAGTTCCAGGTTCCTGCGGATGCTGGGAGCCAAACCTTACTTAACCCTCTCCAAGAACAGCAAGTGCTCTTGCCTGCTCATCCATCTCTTCAGCACCCTGATTGCTGGACACTCCCTTCACAGCACTGCCTCAGGACTCCCGTAACTATATTCTGTGATGTCTGTCACAAGTCTCTCGCTGTTTCTATCTCCCCTGAGTGGAGGATACCTCTTCCATGGCCTAACTTGAGGTGTGAGACACTGTACCTTACTCTCATAGGGAATGTGGGAGTCACCAGGGGCTTTACTCCCAACAAGGAGAGGACGTGTCCTCTCCTAGCCTTTCCCAGTCCCATTTCCTCTCATAGGCTTACTACTGACCACCGAGTTCCTCTACATGCATTACCAGAACTGGCCAGCAGAGGGCGCCTAGCCCTGTGGATCTTCTTAGAAGATCGCCGCCCCGGTGCGAGCCAGAGAGTCCTCATTCCGGGTAGCCTATTCTAAGCATCAGAAGAAACAAACACCTCTTCCTGGTCCTCAGGCCTGTGCACTGTCTTCTCGCAGACCAAGCACTGGCAGACATGAGCTGTGTCCCCTTTGCTACTCTTTCCTATTACTTTGGGTACAAGTTAAACCTTCCTATCCAGGTCCCCAACAGGGCCCTCATTTTGTAAAAATTAAAATTAGGTAACGAACTGAAAATGACAGCATACACTCATAATCTCAGGATTTAGGAGGCTGAGGCAGGTAAAGTATGAGTTTGATGCCATCGTGGGCTACATCGTGACCCCCACCCCCTTCCTCTGGTTTTTGAAAGAATTCCTGCCCCACTCCCTATTTTAGACCCAAAGAGTCCTAGCTATTTCCCTAGGCCCGGGCTGAGATTCATGAAAGACAAAGGAACATAAGCTGAGTATGAAAACACAAAGCCCGTGGGAGCCCAAGGTGTGTGTGTGGGGGGGGGGGTGTCCTGTGCACCGAGGATAAGTGGCAGGGCAGAGCAGAGCAGGCTCAGTTCTTGCACACTACCTCATTTCTTGCTGTGTGGCCCTGAGCAGAATATTTTACCTCTTGCTACCTCAGTCTCCTTTTCTGCACAATGGACCTGGAGTCCCTCTCTGGGACAAGACAGCATGTGGAGAGTTAGGCTTAAAAGTTAAGCTACACAGTGGTCAAACAACCTTTTCCCAGGGGTCACATATCGGATATCTTACATTTCAGATATTTACATTACGATTCATAACAATAGCAAAATTACAGTTATAAAGGAGCAATGAATATAATTTTACAGTTGAGGGGGGTGTCCACCACCACACGAGGAGCTGTATTAAAGGGTCGCAGCATTGAGAAGAAAGACTAAGGATCCCCGAGTGAGCCAGAATGTCAAATCTTTTTACTTCTCGGCCCTGGCATCATTACTGGGCTGAGTCTTAACAACAGGGACCAGAACCTGCCTGGTAGCAAGAAGGGGACACAGGTTAAAGAAGGTCTGAGTGGGCGGAGTTCCGGGAGCAGGAACTTTGGAGCTGCATTTCCGACCTGGGTTGTATTTCCGACCTGGACACGGGGAGAAGGGTGCACCACCGCCCCACACTGGCAATGTTGCTTAGAGGGAGGAATCTGCTGCCTGCTCAGTCTTTACAACAAGAAAACTCATCTCGCTTCCGTGCTCAGCAGTGAGTAAAAACACAAATCTTTAACGTGTTAGAAAACAGCCTGCAATTTGAATCTCAGCTCTTCCTCCATCTGTGGCAGTTTGCACGGGTTTTTTTAGAGTGTCAGAATGCCTCGCCTCGGCACCAGCCTGCTGCAGACACCATCCACTGGGGAGACGCCTTCCCCAGGGCTCTGAGGAATCTTTTTTCAGCCCCAGCCCCAGCCCCAGCCCGACACTGCAGAATACCAGCATTTTTTTCCCCTAAGCTCTGTACGAGGGAGCCCCGGGTTCTTGGTGCCTGCAGAGGAGAGCGTTACCTTCATACCAAGCCATCTTAGAGAGATGAGCTGATGAGTTTGTTAAAGAGAGCTATTTCAGAAGGTAGGGTAGGACTACCCCCGGGCACAGTGGTACAGATTTATAATCTCCACTCCTGGGAGGCTGAAGCAGGAGGATCATAGACCCAAGGTCAGTCTGGGCTACAATGTAAGTTCAAGGCCAACCAAGGCAACTTAGTGAGAGCCTGTCAAAAAAATAAAAACGTTTTTAAAAGGGACCTAGAGCTCAGCAGAAGAACATTTGCCTAGTGAAAAAGGCTTTATTAAGACACACTATCTTCTGCCGGGTGTGGTGGCACACGCCTTTAATCCCAGCACTCAGGAGGCAGAGGCAGGTGGATTTCTGAGTTCGAGGCCAGCCTGGTCTACAGAGTGAGTTCCAGGACAGCCAGGGCTACACAGAGAAGCCCTGTCTCGAAAAACAAAACAAAACAAAAGACACACTATCTTCTAATTTTTCTTTTTGAATTGTGTATATGTGATGGGCCTGTGTATGTGTGTGGGTGTATGGGTGGGTGGGTGTGTGCGAGAGCCCAAGAGGTACAGGATCCCTTTGGGGCTAGAGTTACAGGAGGCCACAAGCTGCCAGACATGAGTGCTGAGAATCAAACTCAGGTCCCCAGGAGAACAATGCGCTCTCCTAACCTCTCGGCTATCTCTCAGGCCCTACAGCCCCTCATCTTTATTGCTAACATTTGGAGGATTAAACATAACCCTCGAGAGCCTGCAGTGTGCCCCAAGGGGACCTCAGTTCAGCACCCTGGAGGTGCACAGCTGGGCCTTCTAGAACATTCTGGGTCAGTCAGCTCGTCCCAGTCTTCTACCCCCTCAAGAGCACGAGAACTGACAACTGCATCCTTGGGAAATTTGTGCCACTCCAGAGCTTTTTCAAGTGACAACGAATCAAACAGGGGGGAAAAAATAGCAATATTTTATAAGTTTTAAAATGCTATTTTAACACAAATCCCAGAGCAACTATAGCATAAATCAACAGACACCCAAAAGTATGTTTGTACAAGAAATGTAATAAGCTGGTATGAAAAACAGTGTCAACTGGTGCAGATGGCAGAAAAAGCCAATATTCAAATGTATGCTGTTTTACTAACACATTAAAGATCAACATTTTGCTACCTGCTGCTCATGATAGCAAGATTAAAAAAACACACAACACACACATACACTCCCAAGTGATGTTATAACCCAGAGAATGAAGATTCTTAAAGAAATTGTCACATTCTTTCTATACTTCATCTGTTGGCTTTAAGGCTTTTTCCATTGAGAGAGACATTTGCATCTGAAAATGCAGCCCCTCTCCTATCTGCCTGGTGTTTGAGAACATTAAGGAGAAGGTGGGGAGATCAGAGCTATGGTCCCTTAAAGGTCCCCTCTAGACTGGGGTTGGGAATAGGATCACCCCACGCACACACATAGTGCCACCCTGTCAATAGCACTTGACAGGTTTCAGGACACTTACTCAAGCACTGTAACCCTAGGGACCCCAAAGAGCCCTGTGAGGTAGAAAGCCAGAAAACCTTAGATGCACACAATAGCTGGCACAGAGGCTCAGAGATGAGAGGCAATGGCCAAAGCTTGCAGGATCTACAGGAAGCACACAAGGCCGGACAGACTACATAATGATCATTGTAGAGCCCACGGGCATCCAGATCCAACTTCATGGTGCTGGAGGCATCACAATGCCTGACCTCAAACTACAGTACAGAGCCACTGTAGCAAAGACTATGCCTGCCCACGGACCAATGGAGGAGAGCAGAGGCCCTAGAAACGAAGCCACATGGCTGCAGCCACCTGATTTTTGACAAAAGGACTAAAACGCACTGGGAAAAGACAACTTCTGCCACAAGGTCCTGGGGGAAACTGGGTAATTACAAGGAGAAAAACAAAACTAGATGGATGCCTCTCCCTCCCCCCCCCTCTCTCTCTGTGTGTGTGTGTGTGTGTGTGTGTGTGTGTGTGTGTGTGTCTCTGTCTGTGTCTATCTGTCTCTATCTCTCTGTGTATATGTGTGTCTCTCTGTCTGTCTGTGTATGTGTATGTTTATGTGTACCTGTCTCTCTCTCTCTCTTTCTCTCTGCACAAAGACCTCAGTAAGACCTAAAACCTTGAAACTGCTGGAAGAAAATACAGATTAAAATGAATCAAAATCAAACCTAGAAAGGAGCCTTCTGAAAAGGGCTCCCAAAGGCTAGAAAACAATATCAAGAACGGACAAATGAGATCATGGGAAATGTAAACAGGAAAAATCCTCATCAACCATAATATGATAGGACTTTACTCTCCGGGATCTATAAAGAACTTAAAATATTCAACAAACAAAGCCAAACAAACCAATAAATAAAGGAGGAAGTGAGTGTAACCCACAGTTTTTTATGGAAGACAAATAGCCAACAAATGTGTAAGAGAGTGTCCAGCATCCTCAGCCATCAGGGAAGCACACACTTAAACTCACACATTTGAGAGTTCAGCTCACCTTAGTGTGAGCTACAGTCATCAAGAAACAAGAGATGGAAGCCAGGCTTGGTGGCGCACGCCTTTAATCCCAGCACTCGGGAGGCAGAGGCAGGAGGATTTCTGAGTTCGAGGACAGACAGGGCTACACAGAGAAACCCTGTTTCGAAAAACCAAAAAAAAAAAAAAGAAACAAGAGATGGGATGGTAGGATTGCTTAGTGGTGAGAGCAATTACTGTTCTTCTAGGGGGCTCATAACGCCTGCAGCTCCAGTTCTAGGGGATCCAGCAGTCTCTTCTGGCCTCCGTGGGCACCACACACACACACACACACACACACACACACACCTTATTATAAAGAAAACATGATAACAAAGGGTGGTGAGGATGTGGGGAAAGAGTGCCGGAGAGAGTGGGAACTGGTGTAGTCGTGATGGGAATCAGTATGGAGGTTTCTCCAAAAGCTGAACATAGAACAACAAAAGAAATCTAAGTCAATGAATATACCACAGGTACACTTATACACCCACGTTCACTGATGCTGTAGTCACAGTAGCCATGAGGCAGAGATGCCCATCAACTGATGAAAGAATAAATGAACTACACTGCATACACCAAGTGGGACTGTACTCAGCCATAAAGAGATTCAAATTAGGGGTTGGAGAGATGGCTCAGCAGTTAGGAGCACCAGCTGCTCGTCCAGAGACCCAACACTCACATGGCAGCTCACAACTGTCTGTAGTTCCAGTCCAGGGATTTCGGTAGGGGAGCTCACACCTTCTTCTGGCCTCTGTGGACACGGCATTGCATGTGGTGCATGTGCACACATGCAGGCAAAACACTCCTACACATAAATAAAAAAGATTGAAACGTTCTTTGCAGAAGGCTAAATGGTCATAGGGTCACCATGGTAAGGGACATAAGCCAGATAGACCCTAAAAGACAGACATTGGATGTTTTCTCTCACATGCAGACTCTAAACATAAATGTAGCAGGGTGACCTTGCAGGGAAGGGTGGATCAGCAGGAGACTGGAGGGGTACAAGACAAGGAGGCGACAGATCGGAGTCCTAGCATCTGTTAAAAGGTCTTTGCAGCTGTAATGAAGGGAAGAATCTTGGGATGAGTCATGCAGGTTCCAAATCCAAAGACAAGCATGTGGTTCAGAAACAGGACTCTGTGTGTCAGGGCATGGTGTATACTCCTGTGATCTCGGCACTCAGGAATCTAAGGCAAGAGGACAGTTAGTTTGAGGCTAGCCTGGGCTACATAGCAAAACCCCACCTTCAAAAACATGAAACTAAGATGGTGGTGATATGATGAAGTGGCCAGGGATTCGGGGATGCAGCCACAAGCCAAGGGTTAGATCTGCCCACAGCTAGGAGGGGCAAGGGGGTTGCTTCCTCGGGACCTGCTCATATCTCAGAAGCAGAAGCAGGGGAATCTCTGGGTTCAAAGTCAGCCTGGTCTACAGAGCAAGTTCTGGAACAGCCAAGGCTACACAGAGAAACCATGTCTCAAAAACAAAACCAAAAGAATGGCGTGCAGGTGGCCCTAGCAGGGTTTGATGTGTTTGCTTTTCCATTTTAGCAAAAGCATCCCACAGCATAATGCCAATCGGTTAGACAGAGGGTCCCAAGGGGAAGTGGTCCTACCCTGCAAGGACCTGTGGCAACATCTAGAGACATTTTGGTTGCCTGATTAGAAAAGTGTGGTTGTGGGTGCCAGGCCGACAGCTCAATATCCTATGGTACATGGACACACAACGCCAAACTGGCCAGCCCTGAATGCTGGTAGTGACAGGCAGAAAGCGCTGAGCCGTAGATTAAGAGGATGTCTAGAGGTTGAGAGCCCTGAGCTGCTTCCAGAAGGCACTAAAAAAATGCCTCTCCATCATTGCATAATGCTGCTGCTTTCATTCCTAGAGCAAACCTCTTATGTGGGAGACTTAGATAGATGAAAGACAAACAGACACAGACAGACAGACTGATCATTCGATGATAGATAATAAATACCAACCATTGGCTAAGAAACAGATATCAGTGGAAGACACATAGACAGACATGTGCTGGATGCGTTGGTAGATGAGGGACAGATGAGGTAGCAGAATCAGGAGGATGATTGACAGATGCACACATACGATCAGTGGTGCTTCCAGCTTCTGCCCACACAGACTTCCAGCACAAGTAATCCAGCCACTTTATAGACACACGGGTTTGCAAGTGGACACCGAACTAGTCAGGGTGGTAACATGGGACCTCTCCCATCTTGTGAGGAAGCAGCTTAGGACAACAAATGAAGACCCCAAACCCAGAGACATAAAGATCTCCTGATAAGAGGCCAAGCCAGCCACTGTGCTCAGGGCTGTCTCCTTTGTTCTAAGAGAACACCCTGGGGATAAAACATAGCTCTGGTCCACTAGCGTCCCAAGCTGGGGTAAGACCGTAATACTTCTACCTGTGAACACAGCCCTGATATATCAGAGTTGTTAATTGCCCATGACCATGTCTCATCTGTCAGTTATACATCCATCTATCCATCATCTCTTCACCCATACATCAATGTATTGATCACTCCACCCATTCATCTCTCCATCTATTAGTCTGTCAATCTCTCCATCTACTTATTCATTCATAAACACATCTGTCAATAATCCATTCATCCATTCATCTCTCTATCCATCTATCCATCCATCCACATGTGCATCACGGCATCTGCCGTCCATTCGCACGCACATACGACATCAACGTAGTCATGTATCCATCTAAGTATGTATTGATCGCTCTTCTCTCTATACATCTATCCATCCACCTACCCACACCCACTGGGCTCTTTTGACAGAACATGGAGCCGCTGCTCTGAACACAAACGCCTGAGACCAGAGCTCCAGGCCACTCCTGCTTCGGGTTCCTCCTCATTCGGGGGAGAGGATTTTAACGCCACCCGAGGTGTCCCCAAACGTTCAAACCTTTCCTGGTTCTGTTCAGTTTGGTTAATTTGTTGGACAAAGGTGGAACAGGTTCTTGACATGTAGCTCAAGCTGGCTTGGAGCTCCTTGGTGTGTGTGTGTGTGTGTGTGTGTGTGTGTGTGTGTGTGTCAGTATACCACATGCATACTTGGTACCTGAGGAAGGCATTGGATTCACTGGAACTGGAAGGAACTGGAATTCCAGGAAGTCCAGCCAGTGCTTTTACTGCCGAGCCATCTCTCCAACCCCTGGCCCAGAACCCTTAATTCTCCTGCCTCAGCATCCTGAGTACTGGGACCTCAGGCATTCAAACACTACACTTAGTGAGCTCGATGTGAAACACTGTGGGCCCTTCTACGCCCAACCGTTCTCCTGGTTCCCCAGGCTCTGGGCTTGAACTTCTTCCCTTGGTGCTCAAACTGAGGTCTGGTTGCATCTTTAACTGGTGCGAGTTGATTGTACAATGGTGTTTTGAAACGGCTACCAAGGAGTAAAGTTGTAGAAGTGGCATGAAAGCAGAAGGGTCCCTGCCTCTCTGAGAAGCTTAGAATGTGGATGATGCTGGGCCTGTCAAGGTCCCTGTGACACTACTAGAGGGGCCCAGGCTTCAGTGTCACCACTGTCCCACTTCCTGACACCTGCCACACAGAGGGACAGGGGTAGATCACCTGCTTCCCGGTTCACTGTCTGAGTCGCTGGGTGTCTCGGGGCATCTGAAAAATGAGAGCAGGAAAGAAAAGGGAAAATTTCTAGAAACTGCAGAGCGTGGGACCTGAGGGTACTCAGGCTCCAAATCCATGGTCACATCCCTCAAAGCCTGAGAGAACCTCAGTGCAGATACAGGAGAGCAGGGGAGACCCCAGAGCCACGCAGAGGTGGAAGGAAAAACAGGACAGAGAAACTTTGTGGGTGCTAACCTGTTGTACAAGACCAGGGACCCCCAAACTCTATGTAGAAAACATGCAATGCCTTGCGTGGTCACAAGGGGGCCCAAAGCTCAGAACACAGACTTCTCTCAGCACACGGATGGTGTCTAGACTCACAGACATGAAACTAAATGAAGCAAAGAATACCACATATACCTCAGGGTTGTGGGAGTTGGGTCAGCCTCATAGACGTCACCCGCTCATGGGAACCTGTAACCACTAGAGATGGGGGGTCGTACACCCCAGCCATGCACAGCCAGCCCCCCTCTGCAGTCTGAATAATGGTCGAGACTCCCAAACCTACAGGCTGATGCCCAGGACCTCAAACTGTACTGCAGACAGGTTCTTCAAGGAGGTGACTGAGGGGTTAGTGAGATGGCTCAGCCAGGAAAGTCCTGAGGCCCTGCACCCACATAAAAAGCCAGTGCATGTCTGCATGTGTCTGTAATCCCAAAACCGACCGACCAGGGAGGTAGAGACAGGAGGATTCCTTTGATTCCCTGGCCGGCCAGCCTCTCACTCCTGGTGAGTTCCAGTTAAGAGCATTCGTTCTTTCTGATGGTTCCCAGGCACCTTGGGCTGTTCAGAAACACATAAAACTAGTTCCAGAGGGTCTCATACCCTTTTCCAGACGCTGCAGGCACACAACCATGCCCCCACACACTCACGTGAAAAAAAAGGGGGGGAAAGGTTGTATAGCAACTGAGGAATGACAACTAAGCTTGACCTCTGACCTCTGCACATGTGCTTAGGCGCCCACTGCAATCAGTATTTGTTAATGAAGCAAATCAAAACAAACTGGAAAAAAAAAATCTGTCTTTCTGGGCTAACGCCATCCTAAAGGTACACAGATTGGCACCCACAGTGTGGGGTGCTGTTGACCAGACCCCACCCCCCAGGCAATAAACAACATACCCAACTGTGTGTAATAGCCTGACATCTGAGACACTTGGACCAGGCAACAGAAGGCCCCTCTCTGGAATGGAATCGTGTGGGCACACATGTGGCTCACAGGGCCTGAGACCCAGCCAGCGACTTACAAGAAGAGGGTCACGCTCATCCCCAGGTGCTAGACAAGAGACAGCTCAGCATGCCCGCTGCAAACCCCTTGCAGAACAACAGGAAGCTATTCATCAGCAGCGTGAGCCTAGTGGGCTCCCACCAGTGTCAGAGCCATGACCACGGCCAGGTCTCCAGATTCTGCCGCAACCCATCCGGAGGCCTGAGGCAGCACCATGCGCCAATTACGGTAGCCAATTAATTTGTACTTAACGGGGATATTTTCTTTTACTGCACAGAACTGAAGGGCATAAAACACTGATTCCCCTTCTGGGGCTCGATCCTGCTCTCCACGCGGCCGTATTATTTAATAACTCCTGCATGGGCCCCAGGCCGCGTGGCAGGGGAGCCTCATGGGCCATTTCCCATTAGCAGTCTGTTGAAGAGGCCACTCTGACTGCGCTGTTTACAGTCTGCCTCCTTCGCTGCTCCCGGAAGTTTCCATAAAACCAGATGGAAGGTAATCAAAGACTTCCCAGGCCCGAGAATCCCACTCCTAAAGGTTTCTAAGAGATCCTCCCTATGCTGGGGTTCCCTGCTCCAAAAGACTCTTAAACCACCCCAAAAACCTCTCCCCAGCAAGACCAACTCCTCTGCCGCAGATACTGCGATCATTTGTCAAATATTTTACAGTCAATAATAATAATAATACTTTAGAGTCCCTGATACCTTTCTCATGATGTTCAGAACCCACGAGCAGGACTCACAGCTCCACAATGGCTACCCAGAGAGGCAGCCTGCTCCTTTGCCCCGGGTGTGGAGTGGGCAGCTGGCAGATAGCCAGAGCGAGCTCCATCTCCCTCTGAAGGCCTCAGGAGTGTGGCCAACTCTGATTCCCTCCATCTTCCCTCATTCGAAAGGGACGGAGCCAGGACACCAGTAACAGAGACACAATTCTAGAGCGTCAGGCAATCCCACCTTGCTGAAGGATTGGCCCTAAGTTGAGAGTCTGGGGTCCATTGTGAAGGAAGGCCAAGCTAAAGGCCAGCCTTAGGGAAGCTGAGCTCAGGCCTCCTGGCCCACTTCTCTGCAGCTTTCCACACTGTCCGCCTAAGCAGGGTGGTGGAAACCAATGTTTTATTTATTCATGCTGGGGAAAGACCCCAGGGCCTTTGTACATGCCAAGCCAACACTCCACTGCTGAGCCACATCTCTAGCCCCCACGCTTTTTAAATTTAATATGTGTTTTGTGTGTTTGGCAGTTTTGCCTGCCTGCATGTTTGTGTACCAGTTGTGTGCCTCCTGTTGGATCCTCTAGAACTGGGGTTGGAGATGACCATGAGCCACCATGTAGGTGCTGGGACTCAAACCCGACCCTCTGCAAAAGCAGTAAGTGCGCTTAACCACTGAGCCGTCTCTACAGCTCCAAGCCCCTGGAATTTTGAGCTAGGATCTTCAGGCTAGTCTAGGTTAGTCTGGAACTTGTTATGTATTCCAGGCTGACCTTGAACTTACCATCTCCCTGCCTCTCCCTCCCAAGTCCTGGCATTATCACTTCACTGCTCCATTAGCTGTCCCCATGGGTGCTATCTTTATGGGAAGGCCATACCCTGTGTCTCTCTCACCGCCCCTACATATTCCAGAAGGAAAGTAGCTCGACTGGCCTCTACACACTCACAGGATACCACAAGTCAGGGAGAGCAGTGGGTGGGGCCAGCTGGACACCAGCTCCCAGGCCTGTGACTAAGAAATGAAACACACATCCATATACAGGCACATAGCTCAGCTTTGCTTCCTGGTTCATCTTAAACAGTCCCCTGCCGCTGAATGGAGATGACAGAGTGGGCCTCCTTAGTCCAATCAAGAGCCGTGGTGGCCAGCAATGCCGCCTCAGACCTCAGGATCCCAGAGGCCACTGTCAAGGAGTCAGGTGTGGGAGAGTGGTGGGTGACTACTCAATCTCCCTGCCACCAGGGTACCTCCCGCTCTCATTGTGCACAGCAGCATGAAGGGTCTCTACTGCAAACCATTAGTGTGTCCTGTGCTTAGAGGCCACCCACTGGATCTTTAAAAACCCAGCTATTAGTGCTGCTGTCCCCGCCTGGACCTTCTACTTCCCCTGAGTCCTTGGCTCTGACTTAGCTGATGTATCTGGGCCTTCTTCTCACTGGAAACTAGGTGGCCTGGCTTCTTCTGATTGTGCCCAGCAGGAATGCAAAATGTTGCTGGCCGCCCTGGCTGATCTTTCCTTTTTCCCCTGAAGACTAAGTCCTAAAGCACCCCTGGGGCTCTCCTCCCAATCAGCCCCACCCCTACCCTGCTCTCTCTTACAGAGTTCATTACCGATGGAAGGGACCTTTCTGGCCTTGCTACATCATCCAAACAGGGCACAGGGCTTTGTACGGTACATGACCAAACACACATGTTGAAGGGCTGGGGAAATAGCTAAGGGGTCGACCGAGAGTCTGTGCTGTCCTTGCAGGATCTGAGTTTGGTACCCTTGTCAGGCAGCTCACAACTGCCTGGAACTCCAGCTCCAGGGAATGAGACACTCCTCTGGCCTCTGTGAGCACCGATATTCACATGGGCGCATCTACACAGAGATATAAATACGTACATTAACCATTAAAAGTAAAAAAGCTGGGCAGCGATGGCTCACATTTTTAATCCCAGCACTGGAGAGGCAAATGCGGGTGGGTCTCTGATTTGAGGCCAGCCTGGACTACAGAGTTCCAGGACAACCAGAGATACATAGAAAAGCCCTGTCTCAAACAAACAAACAAACAAACAGTGAAATCAAGGGCTGGAGAGATAGCTTAAGAGCACTGACTGATCTTCCAGAGGTCCTAAGTTCACTTCCCAGCAACCACATGGTGGCTCCCAACCATCTGTAATGGGATCTGATGCCCTCTTCTGGTGTGTCTAAAGACAGCAACAGTGTACTCATAAACATTAAATGAATAAATAAATCTTAAAAACAAAAAAGTAAAAACGAATCTTTCATACTGGGGAGACGGCACACTGGCTAACATCATACACTGCTCTTACAGAGAACTCTAGTTCTCTGAACTTAGAACTGTCCCTCACTCCAGCTCCAGGGAACCAGACAACTTCCTCTGGACTCCAAGGGCACCTGCACTCATGTGTACACACCACACACACACACACACACACACACACATGCACACACACAAGGTTAAAAATGAAATAAAGAGCTAAGCAGAGTGGTGTGTGTACCTTTAAGCAGAGGCAAGTGGATCTCTGCGAGACTGAGTCCAGACTGGTCTCCATACTGAGTTCTAGGACAGCCAGGACTATAGAGAGAGATCCCGTCTCTAAATAAATAAATCTCACACTAGCTGTATGAATGAGTGAGTGGGTGAACTAATGAAAGACTCAAGCTTCTGGTGGTCTGTCCATCTGTCACCTCCTGGCCATGAACACCTCAGCTTCATAAAGCTCTCCCCAGTCCCCATTTCTAGCACCATTATCATGGGTATTTAGGTTGTTTGGGTTGAGAGAATTTCACCATGTAACCCAGGCTAGCTTCAAATCACAATCCTTTTGCCTCTGGCTCACAGTTGCTGAGATTCCAAGCATGGACTGCCACCTTCAGATGATCAGGAACCTTCCTTATTTTTTCCCCAAAGTCTTTCTTGTCCATTCTGGAATACTGCAGGTGGCCCCATTGACCTTGGAGACTCGGGCAGTCACTAATAGATGTGGAGAGCTTGACAGAATGCTGGTCCAAGTAGCTCAGGAGAGTGGGGTGCCCCCAGAGGGGGAGGATCAGCTTTCCTTACCAGGCAAGAATGACAATTTAGGAGAAAATGCTGCTTCAAATTCCTGACGTGGTGAGGGCGGAAATGGCTATGCAAGAACCGGTCCCTGCTGGCTTGCTATTGTACATGCACCTGCTAACATTTTTAAAGCCGGGACTTTATAGAAAGGACATTTTGATCGCTTCTGAAGTTTGCTGAGCAATTCCCCTTTCTCTCTCAGGCATAGGGTCTTTGTGCTGAAAAATTTCCCTTGTGGCTGCCTACGAGCACCGGCAGCCGGGGCCGATGCTGGCGGGCACAGACACAGCCGTGGCCTCATTGGCAGGCTGTGCCCGGCCTGCAGGTGCCGAGCTGAGGAAATGGAAGCTGGAGAGTGAATAACAGCTAGCACCTGTGCTGAGCACGCAGGCATGCATGCCGGAGGAGGAGGAGGATGCCACCCGTGGTGCCTGCTACAAACGGAGATGCTGTTCAAAGCCAGTGGCAGAGGTACAGCAGGCATTCCCTCAGGTGGCCCTGGGCCATCCTGGGGGTGCTGGTCTGCAGAGGGCCAGGGATGCTAGGACAGGCTTTGGTTTTGTGTCCCACGAGAATCCCTCACTCATTCCAGGCCCCAGTTGGCAGCTGCCCACCCAGTCCTGCCCCCAGGCTTGCAGTCCAGAGTTGACAGGAACAGGTGGTGGGCAGCTCCCTTCATGCTGTCCATGCAGACAGGCAGCAACACAAGGGGGATGAGGTCACAGCACGCCTGGTGCCTCTCTGGGGTATGGAGTCCTGAGAGTCTAGGGCATTCCTCACTCCCTCTGATCGAGGCCTCAAAAGACCCTTACTTCAGAGAAAGACCTGAATGTAAAACTCACACATCCCAGGGGCCCAGGCCTCTGCCTCACTGCCACTGAGCCTTAGTGACAGTACCATCATGAAAGTGACAAGTCACTTCAGCATTTGACCCAGGAGCACAGTGACATGAGGAGATGTCACCATCACAGAGCCCTCTCCGGGGGGCCATTAGAGAATCCTAACACAGCAATTGGGGGGGGGGGTCACGTAATCTACATCTTCAATAGCAATGATGGGGAAAGGTGAGATGTGGGCCTGCACAGAGGACCTGAGGGGGAAAAAAAATGCCAGCAGAGGACCGGAAATTAGTGGTAAAGTACTTGTTCCACAGACACGAGGACCAGTGTTTGAGTCCCCAGAACTCACAAAAAGCCAGGGAAGGAGTCAGGTGTAGTGGCCATACCACATCGTATCACAAAGAGAGACAGGTAGTTTCCCAGGCAGCTCTGGGCCATCCCGAGTCTCAGATGTCTCGGTCCGGTGCGAGCCATATCTGTCATCAAAGAACTTACAGGTTAAGGCAAAAGGACCTTCAAGTCCAGCCTGCCCCTGGTTACACAACAAGGCTAAACAATACAAAACAAAGCAAAAACCAAAAAGACCCTAGCTTCACGGGGTCCCGAAAGATGGCCCAGCCAGTGAAGGTGCTTGCCACCAAGCCTAACATTTTAAGTTCCATGCCTAGGGCTGACGGAGTGGATGGAGAGAACTGACTTCTTCAAGTAGTCCTCTTTCACACTGGCATCGCATGTAAGGGCACGCATGTGCATGCGCGCGCGCACACACACACACACACACACACATAAATAAATAAATAAACAAATGAATAATAAATAAAATGTGAAGTTTCAAACTAAATATTTGCACATACATAATAAGACCTGTTTTTTTTTTAAGTATTTTACTTTCGTGTTTAAATTTAATTATATGTATATGTGTACTGAAGAGTATGTATACATATGAGTGCAGATGCCCAGAGAGGATATCAAAACCCCTGGAGCTGGAGTTAAGGTGGTTATGAGCATCCCATTGGAGATGCTACTTACGGAACCTGGGTCCTTTACAAGAGCACTAAACGCTCTTCACTGCAGAGCTGTCTCTCCATCCCTCATGATCCCTTTTTTAAGTTGTTTGGTTTTGGTTTTGGTTTTGGTTATGTTTTGTTTTGTTTCTGAGACAGGGTTTCTCTGTATAGTCCTGGTTGTCCCTGGCCTCAAACTCACAGAGCTATGTCTGCCTCTGCCTCTGCCTCTGCCTCTGCCTCTGCCTCTGCCTCTGCCTCTGCCTCTGCCTCTGCCTCTGCCTCTGCCTCTGCCTCTGCCTCT
>NC_034590.1:11067687-11072696 GCF_900095145.1 Mus pahari | reverse complement strand
TGTCACCTTGCCTGGCACAATCCCATTTTTTTTAACCTTACAAAATTCTTCTATTCTCATGATCACACACACACACACACACACACACAGAGAGAGAGAGAGAGAGAGAGAGAGAGAGAGAGAGAGAGAGAGAGAGAGAGAGAGAGAGAGAACTGCAATATACATCATCTCAAAGGCAGTTCAAATGTGTCTGGCAGCCTTGGAAGGACCCTGTGGTCATTCTCTAAGATGTTCTTTACTGGGTAGCTCTGCTGGGAGACACTGCACTACCTGGTGTCTGCTCCTGTGGGGCTGACAGGGTCATGGGTGAAACTGCAAACAGAAAGAAAGACATTAGGTAAGTGATCATGGAAAGGACAGCTGTGCTAAGTGGCAAGAAGGGAATGCAGCTTGTGATGAGGGGACAGAGGACAGCTGGAAGGCAGTCAGGGTGAGCTACCTGGAGGAGGCATAAGCTAAGTGCTGAAGCCCTATCTTCCCCAGAGCAGGCTCAACACACCCGAGACGAAATCTGCCAACAGACTTTGACTAGGCATCACAGCTTGGCCTGGCCCCACATGAGTGCAAAGAACCATCTTCACTCACAGAATAAACAGGGATGAAGATAATTAGCTGAAGTAGGCCCAGCTCAGAGAGACTAGAGGGTGCTTCTAAATGCTTAAGAAGTCTGGGAAGGCTTCCTGGAGGAGGTGATGCCCGAGTGGGATGTTGAAGAGGAATTCTGCCATTCAGACAAGCTAAGAAAGGCATTCCAGGCAGAGAACAAGTCCCAGGGGGAGACAAGAGTTGAGGCTGGAGGGTCTGGAGGGAGATGGAACCAAGTCATCAAAGAGAAGACATGCATGTTCTCAAGAACAGACTCCCTCCAGCACAGGGGAGCTGCTGACAGAGGGGAGTCACTGACAAAGGGGAGCCGCTGACAAAGGGGAGCCACTGAAGGGGTTAGGCGGACTGTGGTAGACTTGCTCTTCTCTGATGAAAGGAACATGGAGAATGGTGAATTGGGAGGGGTAAAGAGATGTCATGAGATTTACCCTAGTGTCCCAGTGAAGGATGCTGTCTGTCCCCTGGAGCATCAGGGACAAGAGAGGAGAGGAGAGGCAACCATAAAACCTGCAGCTCCCTGAGGAGAACCGAAAAGGAGGAGGTATGGGGAGCACCCTCTTCTTTTGACTATTCCACATCTGGGACCACCCTAGGGTGATCTTGAGCCAAAGGAACACCCCATATGATCCTAAATGTGCAAATGATCCAACCCTGACCAATCAGACAGCAGGTGACCCAGCCAGACTAATGGATGCCAAACCCAGACTTCTGCTGGGACACTGGGATGGCCTTGCTCCATTCTAGGGGGGATCAAGAACCATGATTCAAGGTTCAATCCAGTCAAGGACCATGATTGGGAACCAGGTGCACTTGAAGACACACACACACACACACACACACACCTCAGAAAAACATGTGTCAGGAAACCTGTTTTTGCTTCTGATGAATTCAGCACAGAAGCTGGTAGGGAACAAAGCCCGAGTCCAGTCCCTGACTCCAGTCCTCCCAGAGCCTTCGGTGTCTCTTGGGGTCACAAGACATCTGGAAGCACCAGCACCATGCTGGTTCCACAGCAGGTGCAGGAAACACCACGTTGGTGTCTACAGCAGGTGCAGGGATCCTGCTCAGACACCCGGGGGGCGGGGGGGGAAGGAGTCTGTGGTCCCTTGAGTTAGGTAGGCCTCGAGCGTAATGCTTCCTGATACAGATGATGCTGGGCAAAGCCAGAAGGAAAAACTAATAGCTTGAAAGAAGGTTAAGACTCAAGAATTCCCTAGTTCTCAAGAAGCCCAGCCCTGGAGGGATTGACAAACTTCCAGCAGAGAAAACACCACTCACTCCACCCTCACCCACGCAGGGGCACCACACCAAAATCCTGCACCCCCCTAGGAGAAACCAAGCCGAGCCCCTTACAAGGCCTCAAGAAGGCTAAAACTGGGCCATCAGCCTTCTCTCTCTTGCAAGCATGTCTGACTCCAGGGCATTCCACATGCCCAACTTTGGCCAAGCTGCCATCTTATCTGCTTGGCCTACTGCCTCCACAGATGGAGACCCCCGCCATGCACCCCATGCTTCCAGCTCCCCTCAGCTCAGTGACCTTTAAGCCTGAAAATCAGATGGCTCAGCCTCCTCCTTCAACCTCCCACTCCAAGGTGACTAGGCACAGTTAACCAAATCTCTTAACTCCTGGTTCAGCCTGTGAGTCCTGGCTGCCTCTCCAGCCTTGCCCTGGCTAACCTGGACATTCTAGCACTCCTGCCTCCCGGCCTTGCACATACAATCTCCTGGGTCTGGAATACTTTTCCAATGTGGCTTTTTTGGTTTTTGTTTCTTACTTGGTTTCTTTGTTTCTCCCTTTCTTTCCTTGTTCCTAGATTTTCCTCAGGCCTCAGGCTGTAGGTCAAATGTTGTGCCTTGTGACAGGTTGGTCTAAGCCACATTATCTGAGGAGATAGGCCCAGCTGGATTGACTCTGTAACCCATTATCCAGTTATTTACTAATGAGTTCTGGAAGGCTACTGGAAGCATTTTATCTTTTTCATGTGTTAGCTGGCTTCCTTATGACCTGACCCATCTCCTGTCTTATGGACAGATCTCTGTCTGTCTGACTAGGACGCAGTCCTGGGCTTGTGAGAGGAATCTGGACATTGAGGGAGGGAGGTCGGTCAGCAGGCCCTGGCTGGGGCAATAGGGTACACTTGGGAGGGTACACAGGAGAGCTCGTCCCCGTTTCTGCTTGCCCAGGGCTCTTCAGATGAGGGGCTCCAGTGGGCCTCTATCATCTCTTGCAGCATATTCACGCCATATGGCTGGCAGCGGCTAAATTGCACAGGCTCTAACTTGGATCGTTCTTGCTTTTGTGTGTTAATAACATAAAGATGGAACGTAGCTTGCCACACATTTTGTGTTTGCTAACTATCTATATGTATATAAAACAGACTTCAGTGTTACCAGCCAACCCACTTGTGAAGTGAAAGGAAAACAGCAATTAGAGAAGGAGGGAGGGAGGGGGGGGGCAGAGCACAGACTGCATGAAATCTACACAGGTATGGGGGGTGTGTGTCCTGGGACCAGGAAGAAAGTCCCAGAACATGTCACAGTGAGGAGGAGGAAGGAGAGGAGGAAGAGAGGGAGGAGGAGGAAGAAGAGAAGGAGGAGAGAGGAGGAGGAAGAGGGGGAGAGGGAGGAGAAGAGAGAAAGAGAGAGGAGGAGAGGGAAGGAGGATGAGGAGGAGAAAAACAGGAGTAAGGGGGGGAGGAAGAGAGGGAGGAGGAAGAGGAGGTGCGGAGAGAAGAGGAAGAAGAGGAAGAGGAGGAAGATGAGGAGGAGGAGGAGACCCCAGGGCAGAAGCCAGTTTATCCATAAACACAGCCTGGGGGCACCTGAGATTTGGGCCTCAGCCTGGGCCTCCCTTGGTCCCTTCCCTGTAGTATTCTTTCAGCTCACTCCACCCAGGACCCTGTCCACTCATGCCTGTTCATTCAGATGTGCCAGGTATGCAGTACCATGGATATGCCTATAACCCTAGCACTAGAGCTGAGGCAGGAGGATTGGAAGTTTGACATTTCTTTGGGCTTCAGGATGAGACCCTGTAGTAGTAGTAATAGTAGTAGAAGAAGTAATAAATAATAATAATGATATAAAGATACATATCTTTTGTGTGGCGCATTCAGACAGCTTCCTTCAAGCAGGAAAGGGCCAAACAAGGAAATAAATGTCCAATTACGAACTGTCTCAAGTGCTCTGAAGAACAAGACTATGAGATTAGTCAGAAACATCCAGCCTGTAGCCCCCACATGAGGCAAGCAAACAGCCCTGGAAGTTTTCCTTCCGGAAGACTCGCGGGAGAACACGGCAGGACGTCCCCATGGGGTGAGAACCTGACATACACAGCTTAGCCTCGCAGGGCATAGAACAACAGAGAGCAGAAGGCTCGTAGGCTGCTCATAGTTGCCTCTAAGTTCACCACAGGCTGTGAATCCCTCACTCCTCATCTGCATGGAGGTGGATGCTTTCCACACACGGTGCCCCCGGAGATGCCTCTACTGTAGAAGAAATGAAAGAGATTCTGCAAAACCTCACCCGACAATGGACTCAAGACAGTTCAAGAAAAACACTCGAGAGGCTGACACAGAGGCATTGCCGGTCTGAGACCAGCCTGGGGTACAAAGAAGAAAACAAACGTAATCCATATGCACTGTTGGAGAAAACCTTCCTAAGAAGGCTGTGAATTCGGGGAAAGGGCTTAGTGGACAAACTGCTCAGCGGGCAAGCATGATGTGATCCCCAGAGCCAGGTAAAAAGCTGGATGTGACAGAGGCAGAGAGAAGCGAATTCTGGGGGTTCCATGGCAAGCCAGTCTGAGTTCCACCTTTATTGAGTGACTCTGCCTCAAGTAACTAAGGTGGAAGGGGAGGAAAGATGGCCCAACGGTTCCTAGCACTGGTTGCTCTTACAGAGGACTGGACTCAGCTCCCAGTACTCACAGGACAGCTCACGAGCCTCTGTAACTCAGTCCTGTGGGATCTGGTGCCCTTTTCTGGCCCTTGTGGGTACCAGACATGTGTGGTGCACATACACGTAAAAATAAGCTAAAGAGGATAAAAGCAGACACCTGATGTCAACCTCCGGCTTCTACATGCAACTACATACATGTGTACATACACATGCCACATATAGAAAAGAAAGAGAGGGGGGCTGGAGAGATGGCTCAGGGGTTAAGAGCACTTGACTGCTCTTCCAAAGGTCCTGAGTTCAAATCCCAGTAACCACATGGTGGCTCACAACCATCTGTCATGAGATCTGATGCCCTCTTCTGGAGTGTCTGGACAGCTACAGTGTACTTACATATAATAATAAATAAATCTTTAAAAAAAAAGAAAAGAAAAGAAAGAGAGAAGGAAAAGACAATTACAATGCAATAACCAAAAACAAACAACAACAACAAAAAAAAAAAAAAAAAA
>NC_034590.1:11063708-11066981 GCF_900095145.1 Mus pahari | reverse complement strand
GAGGGAGGGAAGGAAGGAAGGAAAGGAGAATGGGAAGGAAGGAGAGAGAGAGGGAGGGAGGGAGGAAGGGAAGGAGGGAGGGAGAGACTGATCAGTAAGGAGTTGGGGTGCTTGCCTAGGATCCACCAGGGCTGAGGGTGTGACTTAGCCATAGGGTACTTGGGCTCAGTGGTTGAGCACTTACCTGGCCCTATTCAAGGCCCTGGGTTCTAGCCACAGAATCACTCAACTGATTTATACCTTCATCTTCATCTTCTTCCTCCAAACAGGATGCAGGATCTCACCGTGTACTCCAGGCTAAGTTTTTTAAGCAGACGTTTACATTTTATTTGTGTGTGCGGGGGGGGGGTATTTTGCCTCCATACATGTTCATGTGTGGCACGCTCGTGTCTAGTGCCATGGGCGCCCTGACACTGGAGTTACAAACGGGTGTGAGCTGCCATGTCAGTGATGGGAACTGAACCCAGATCCTCCGGCAGTGTAGCCAATGCTCCTAACCGCTGACCCATCTCTCCAGCCTCAAGGCTAGATTTTTTTTTTTTAAACTCAAGATCCTTCTGCTTCAGCCTGTTGAGTTCTGTGATCACAGATATGTGCTCTCATGCCTGGCTTTACTGGGTATTTTACTCATATTATGGTTATGAACAAACCCTCATAATTCAAAAAAAAAAGCCTGCTCAAGTGTGTAAAAGTGAAACGATGTCATATTTGGAATTTGTCTTAAAATATTTCAGCTAAGGGAGTAGGGCACTGATTTAATGAGGTAGACAAGCAATTTTGTGGTTGTGGTTGTTGTTGTTTTGTTGTGCTTTGCTTTATTTCAAGGTAGTGTCTCACTATAGAGCTCCAGTTGTCCAAGAGCTCACAATGTAGACCAGGCAGGTCTCGAATTCACAGAGATCTACCTGCCTCTGTCTCTCAGGTGCTGGTGTTAAAGGCATTCACCACTAGGGCTGGCAGACAAGTCAATTTTTAATTACTAAGGGTAAGGAATAAGGAAAGCTATGAAGGCTCATCACACTATCGGCTCTCTATGCCTGCACTTTGGAATATCCTTATACTTACAAAGTAGGATGCTGCAAGCAAATTGATGATGCGTAAAACAAAAATAACAGCCTAAGATAGAAACAGGTTCAGAGAATATGGCCAAGAACGAGTGACCTCATCGGAAGGGGCCAGTCTCTGAGAAGGGAGGGAAGACAGGACGGGTGGGGGTGGAGAACAGGTGCAAACCCCTCTAGGCAGCCACTGGCTTGAGACGGGGGCAAGGAGCCAGCCAGGGAGAAAAGAACAGAGGGATTCTGGGAGAAGAGGGCTCTACCCACCAGGCTGCCTCCCCAGGGAGGGACATGACTGCTCTGAAGCAGCTGGAAGCTGTCCCTTGATGTTGGGGGTGGGGAGGAGGCAGATCTAGTGTGGGTTACTTCTGAAAAGGATGATCCCAAATGCTGGGTAACAGGCATCAAGTTGGTGGCAAGGACGGCCATGAGGGCAGGAAGGCAGTGTGACCTTCCAGTCAGGAGACTATGGCTTTGGACTACGAGGATGGCAAAGGAAGCTAACAGACTATAGATATTTGGGAGGCTGAGAGGCATTGGGACATGGTGATGTAAGCCATGTAGGGCTTGAGGGAAGGGGAAGGAAAGGCCAAGTGTCAAGATTGAGCTTTGAGCAGATGGATGAATGATGGGTACAGGGCATTTCCTGTGTAAGGATAAGAGAGTAGGGACGGGTGGGGAGATCCATTGGTCAAAATTGGAATTTTTTTATTAGATTTGCTTAGAGGCAAGTGGAGATGTATAGTGGGTGTGGCTGAGGCAGGGTTTGGGGCATCAGGACCTCCTGCAGAAGGAGTTATGGGCACTATGGCTTTCAATGACATCTTCTAAAAAAAAAAAAAAAATAGCTGGGAGGTGGTGGCACACACCTTTAACCCCAGCACCAGAGAGGCAGAGGCAGGTAGACCATTGAGTTTGAGGCCAGCCTGGTTTACAGAGAGAGTTGCAGGACAGCCAGGGCTACACAGAGAAACCCTGTCTCCAAACACCAGAGAGAGAGACAGAGAGAGAGGAGAAAGAGAAGGCTGGGGTGGCAGCATGTACCCCAAACCCTAGGCTGGGGTGATACCCCAAACCCTAGCACTTGGGAGGCTGTGGTCTTGGTTAAAGGAGGCTACATAATGAGATGCTGTCAAAATTACATAAAAAGTTTTTTTAAAAAAACATTTTTTTTTTTTTTAAAAAGGAGGATGATCGGGGGCTGAAAAGTATCAACCAGGGGTTGGGAAAGAGGTCTCACAAGCTGTGAGCAGCGAGGAAAGGGACCATATCCACTGTGCCAGAGAGGGCTGCAAAGATTCCCTCCCAGGCTGGTGAGGTGGAGGCACTGGGAATGAGTAAGTTTGTCCAGGATGACATAACAAGCGAGCCAAGTGGCTCCCAACACCGGAAGACTTGTTTCTTACAGGTACGGAAGCTGGGAAGCCACAATCAAGATGCCGATGGATGCTGTCTCCAGAGAGGGCTCACTTTCTGATCCATGGACCTGTCTTCTTCCTCTGTCCTCACATGGAGAAGGGGATGAGGAGACTCTCTCAAATCTCTTTCCCGAGGGCTTTAAAAATATTTTAAATTTTTATCCATATGGCTATTTTGCCTTCATGAGTATCTGTGCACGATGAGTGCACGGGCTTAGAAAGCCGGATGAGTGTGTCAGGTTACCTACCATCAGAGTTTCAGACATCATAAGCTGTCACGTGGGTTCTAGGAATCAAACCCTGGTCCTCTGGAAGCACAGCAAGTTCTCTTAATCACTGAGCCATTATTCTCCAGTCCCCAGGATTTATTTATTGATTTTTATTTTACGTATTTGAGTGTCTTCCAGCAGGTTTGTCTATGCACTATGTGTTGCCACAGAGACCAAAAGGTGTCAGATTCCCCTGGAACTGGAGTTACAGATGGTATGAACCACTTGACCTGGGTGGTGGGAACCAAACCCAGGTCCTCTGCAAGAGCAGCCCTTACACTTAACCACTGAGCCATCTCTCCAGTCCCATGTGTTTTGCTAATGAGGCCTCACTATGTAGCCTAGTCTAGACATTCATTCCTGATACTATGTAGCCAAGTTTAGTCACTCATTTCTGATACTATGTAGCCCAGGCTAGTTGAGCATTCCTGATCTATGTAGCCCAGGCTAGTTGAGCATTCCTGATACTATGTAGCCCAGGCTAGTTGAGCATTCCTGATACTATGTAGCCCAGGCTAGTTGAGCATT
>NC_034590.1:11050306-11063583 GCF_900095145.1 Mus pahari | reverse complement strand
CCAGGCTAGTTGAGCATTCCTGATACTATGTAGCCCAGGCTAGTTGAGCATTCCTGATACTATGTAGCCCAGGCTAGTTGAGCATTCCTGATACTCCTGCCTAAGTCTGAGTGTTAGGATGGTAGGTGCATACCACCATAGTCAACCTTGCCTGCGTCCTTCTTGCCATTTGGTTGTAAATGATGGCCTCTTCTTCACCTTGCCACAGAATCTTAAGGGCAGGATGCCTGGATCACCTTCATTCCCCAGGACAGAAGTCATCTTGTTTAACAAGCACTGTGTTCAAGAAGGCTTGTGACCAAAAGCAATGACACAATCACCAAGTCCCTTCTGCTAATCCAGGGGTGGGAAGGACTTGCTTACAGGAAATGAGGGTAACAGTCCCCAATATAAGAAATAAATTCTTACATCTCCCCTCCAGAAATTAATCAGATGTGGAGCTGAAGACATAACTAGTGATCCGAAAGAAGAGGAGGAGGAGAGGAAGAGGAGGAGGAGAGAAGGAGGAGGAGGAGGATCAGCACAAGCTGAAGACACCTGAAGGTGAAATGATTCCCCGACGTCACAATAAAATAGGAATACAAGAGCTGAAACTCGCAGAAAGACATTCCTCTCCAGCGATGGGGACAGTTATGTGGGGATTCAGCAGCCACCTCCCTCATGCCATGCCAGAGCCACCTTCTTCAGTGCTCCCATTCAGCCTTATCCTGCCTCTGGCATCTCCACCTCTTGTCCCCCACCCATCGCCCCACCCATCGCTGGTCCTTTCCCTTAGACCTAGTCAAGAATAACTGGTTTTGTGAGATTTGTTTCATTTTGAGATGGGAGGGGGGGGTGTCTCAAATTTTTACCCAGGCTAGCCTTGAACTCATGACCATCCTGTTTCCTGCGCACTGAGGTTGTAGAACACAGGTGCTTCCATTATTGCTGCTGCTGATCGTTTGTGGTGTTAGCAATGGAATGCCAGCTACTCAAACACTGTGTTGCTGAGCCACGTCTGAAGCCCCTTCACATTTTGTTTGTTTACTTATTTAAGATTTATTTATCATGTGAAAATACACTGTAGCTGCCTTCAGACACCCCAGAAAAGGGCATCAGATCTTATTACGGATGGTTGTGAGCCACCATGTGGTTGCTGGGATTTGAATTCAGGACCTTCAGAAGAGCAGTCAGTGTACTTCACCGCTGAGCCATCTCTCCAGCCCTGTTTGTTTATATTTTGAGATAGGGCCTTGCTATGTATCCCAACCAGGTCAGCCTTGAACTCACAAGGAACAGTCTATCTCTGCCTCCTGAGTGCTGGGATTAAAGGCATGTGCCACCATGCCCAGTCTACAATTTTGTTTTGTTTTTAACCCTAGATTTTGCACACCTTTAACTATGTGCAGGTGAGTAGGGCTGTGTTGAGGACAAGCAGGTGATTGCTAGTGTCCATGGACAGACACCATAGGTGTCAGGCATCCCTGGAGCTGGAGAGGCTTCCAAGATGCAGAATTTTTCTGAGCTGCCCTACTTAGATGCTGGGAAATAAACTCAGTCAGTCCCTCTTCAGGAGCAGTCCTTGCTCCTAACCACTGAGCCACCCTCACAGTTTTAAGGGCTTCCCTTTTATATTGTCATTATCTCTGACCACCCACAGCTCTTTCCTTCTCGCCCTACTGGAATTTGGTCCCCATTAAACAATGGCTCTCCTCTCTCCTCTCCCCAGGCACTGGCAGCCAGCGCTATACTCTCTGTGCCTGTGAGTGTGTGTGTGCTCCAAGAACCTTGTGTAAGTGGCATCTCACGACCACCTCCTGCGTGAAACGGCCCGGGACAGGCAGCAGGCTCTGCCTGGGTCCATCTGCTTTAGACATAAACATCTTCATGCTTCCCTTTCCTTGCATCTAGGGATGCTGGCTTTCCATTTAGGGCAGGGACAGGAGGTTTTCCTTTGCAAACACATGGACTAAAGTGGGAAATATAATTTGTAGTAAGAGGTCAAAGGTGGAGAGGCCCTCCGAACCCAGAACGGAGGGTGGAAGAGGGAGGGGGAAGCCTTGCCCTCACATGTGGAATAGCCTTTGTGTGTCTAACACCAGCAAAAGAATGTGCTGGGCACTGAACTCCACACGCCCAGCCTCCCGGGGCCTCCCGGGCCTCCCCAGGCTTCCTATCACCTCCTGGAAAGGCATTCTGAAGCACACCCCTTTGTCCTCTATCCATTCATTTATCCATTTATTTGCACAGACAAGCCAGGTTTCCAGAGTCTGGGCTGCGGTCTGTGCACACTCAGGAGCAGACCTAGTTGTTTCTGGTCTCACCCCCTCCGTGCTTTCTTCCTGTAATCTCAATGCTCCCCTGACCCTCCAGGCACGGAGTCAGCTGGAATTCCTTCCTAGGTGGGGTTTCAAAGCCAGACAAGCAAAGAGAACAGGTTGGTCTCTAAATTAGGAATAAAGATATGGGGCAAAATGACAATCATAACAATACTAAGAGTATTAATAAATAACGGTGATGATGATGGTGGTTGTGATGACGATGATAAAGATGCGAAACGAGAAAGCTCTCCATACAGGGAGCTTCCTGCAGTTGTTGTGCACAGATGTGGGCTCAACTTTGCCAAATTATTCCATTGTCCCACAAGTCGGAAACCCTCACGCATACAAGAATTCACATTTTTTTTTTGCTATTTTTCAGTGGGCTGCCAGCACCTGTCTGTGTGTCACTTCTGTTGGTTGCCAGGCTGATTGCAAGTGGATTCCAACGTGACAGATGATAGCGACTGAGGGATGTTAATAGACTTAGGCCTGGCACCCACAGAGGAATGTGTCCCTGGCTTCGCTGACCTAGTGGGTGAGGACCGTTGTCTTGGGGACCTGGAGGCTTGCTGCAAAGCCTGACCAGTTGCTCACTCTCTCACTCACTCATGACAACCATGATTTTCTGTGGCATAAGATAGGAAACCCAATCCCAACTAGCTAAGTCAATACTTGAAAATAATTGATTGGTTCCAGCATCCAGGAAGTTCCCAGTAATCCAGCCTTAAGCTTGATTGGACACAGGGACTCAACAAATCGGAAACCTGCCTCCCAGCACCCCCCCCACCCCCACCCAGGCTCTGCTCTCCAGGAAGAGTATGCCTCCAAAGCAGGTCAACTTATGTGGCAAGATGGCCTCGTGGCTGCAAGCCCACTTCCAATCAGCCTAGCAACTCCTGAGGAATGTCATTGGCTCCGCTTGGGCCCCAGGCCTGTGCATAAACCAATCACACTACCAGGAATGTGGTGCTCTGATTGGCCAAGGCCCTGTCTCCATCAAAGTGCCTCAGAGGGTGGTGCTTAGGGAAAAAAATGTTGATCTCTGACCAGAAGTGAGAGCTGAGCCTTCTCCCTCAAGCCCCACCTCTGTGTTGCAGCTGTGTCTGTCTTCAGAAAACCCAAAATGAGGAGATTTTCCTGAAAGCTGGGGATATGGAGGTCGGACACAGAACAAAGCCCCCTTGTGCCTTTGCCGAGGCAGTGAGTGCTTGCAACATATATGCCCCCAGCACCCGACATGCTTACACACCTTCACTCCTTGGAGTGTCTGCAAATTAGCCTCTGATCCTGGCAAGCCAGAGCTTAGCTCAGAGTCCACACGCATCAGCTGTCACCTCTCTTCTCTGTGACCCTAAGCTAAAAAGGGGGATTTTAATTTTCCTAGGAAGTTTTCATCGATCCTTGCTTCCCATGTAAGGCAGCATTGACTGGACGTGCTCCCTGATACAACAGAGTTAGGACCGACCGCTGTTACAGTCGTCCCACTGTGGGGCTCACTGAAGCAATGTGGGCTCGGGAGGCACAGCAAGTATGCCTCGGGAGCAATTGGGGGCCTTCCTTTCCCTGGGCAAACTTCTGCAGCAGCAGGGCCTCTTAACTTCCTATTCATACACATCTGAGGTGGGCTGGAGACATACCTCAGTGGTAAGATTGTTTAGCATATTATGTGAGGCTCTGGGTTCCAGCCCAAGCACCAACACACACACACACACACACACACACACACACACACACAGAGCGGGGGGTGCTTTTAGGAGCTGCTGAAAGTTCCCTCTCTGAAGCTTGTCCAAGGCCCCCATGTTCAAGTAGTGTACTTTTCTGGTCTTCCTTCTCTGTAAACCTTATATCCTAGCTCCTATGTCTACCTCTCCACCACGATCAGGGACAGGGTCACCCATGAAACGGAACCAAGACCTCCAACTTGCCTTGTGAATAATGAGCATATCTCTGGCACACTTATCGTGTCAAACACTATTTAAAGAGTTCTCCGCAGCTCTAGGAGCCTGGAAAGTTAGAAAATTACACCCATTTTACAGATAACCATGGAGCACAGGGAGGCTGCGAACGATCCAAAAGACAAATGACAGGAGAGAGGTGTTACCCACACTACACTGCATCTGTGTCACATCTCTAAGACAATGTGCGAGGGCTCTTTCCATAGTCTCCCCCCAAGGCTGTGTTAGCTCATAGGTGCTCTGGAGCCCATGTAGGGACAAAAGAAAAACGAACTTGTATACCTCAAAGCCAACTATGCCAGATGAGGGGCCACCAGTGAGCTCCAAAGGCTTCAAACTGCACCGGCAGAGCTTTCCCTAGCCTTGGGCAACCATTAGACGGTTCTTCTTCCACGAAGCCCTCTGGGCATTCATCTCCACTTGAAGTCATGTCCCCCAGAATTTTCTCAGCTCAGTCCTTACTGTTCTAAACAACAACTGTCAATCCACATGGCTGACTGCCTCCCTTCTTAAATGAGATAAAGTTAAAATCTGACTTTTCTTGGTTTTGGTCTTTTTTTTTTAAAAAGGATTGCTGGGATTAGAGAGCTACCTCAGAGGTTCAGAGTACTAGCTCCTGGTTTGATTCCCAGTGGCCATGTAGTGGCTCACAGTACTTGTATTTGTATATAAAAACTCAGCAACAGTCTGTGAGCATCCCTGACTGAGTCTGATACGGCAGGCTCAGCTCCCTGTTTGGTTGGACTTACTGCTTGACTACACAAGGCAAACACATCCCCACCGTTCAGTATGGTAGTCTACACAGAGCCGTTCAACAAATGGACCTTGCAGGGACTAGAGAAAGGGTTTGGTTAAGACCCAAGTTGAGCAGCTAACAACCATCTGTAACTCAAGTTCAAGGGGCTCAGACTCCTTATTCTGGTTTCCATGGACACCTGCACATATGCAGAGTTATGCATACACACACACACACACACACACACACACACACACACACACACACACACATAAATAAAATAAAATCTTAATAAGAGTAGGCCAGCGTCCCACTGTGAGCTCATTCGAGTGACCAGAGCACTCTAAGGCAGCATGGTCCAATCTGTAGAATGCGATGGGCTACGGGGATAAAACAGATTTGTTTTGTTTTGTTTTGTTTGTTTGTTTGTTTGTTTAGGTCAGGATGTAAAGCATGTGAAGAAGCCAGACCTTTCCCTCGGCTCTTCCTGCTTCTTCTTCCTCCCTGCAGAAGCAGCTCCTGTTCGGATTACTCATAACCATGATTACTCACGCTTTCCTCCTCTGTGGGGTGCTAAGGATGGAGCCCAGGGCCTGTGCCTATAACCACATGACCTATACCACAATCTTTCCTTAACCCTTTTTCCTGTATAATGTTTGTTTTAAGCCAGAGAGAGAGAGAGAGAGAGAGAGAGAGAGAGAGAGAGCTGAGGATAGGCTTGCTATGTAGATCAGAATGGCTTCAAACAAACTCACAGAGATCCTCCTGCCTCTGTCAGCCCAGTGCTGGGATTAAAGGTGTGTTCCACTATGTAGGTCTAGGCTCAAATTATTTATTTATTTTTCAAGGCAGGGCTTCTCTATGTATCCCTAGCTGACCTGGAACTCGCTCTGTTATTAAAGTGGTGTGCAACCAACACCTGGCCTGGAATTCACTCTTGTAGACCGGACTAGCCTTGAACTCACAGAAACCCACTGGCTTCTGCCTCCTGAGTTGGAGTGTTGGTATTAAAGGTGGGTGGGTGCTACCACACCCAACCTGTGTTTTTGCATTCTTGAGTGTGGGATTCTTGTATGCTGCTGTAAAGGCAAGTGATTTGTGACTTTTGTTGTGTAGTCTTTAATTCATCTGCTTTATTGTTAGGACATATAATACCTGAAACTCTCATTCTTTGCACTATTCTCTATCACTGCAACAATAGTTCATTTATTGAGCATTTTACTGTGTACCAGGCCTGGTACTGATTCACCTTTTTCCCTTAATTTTCACACCAAGTGTAGGCAGTAGATAGCTGTGGTCTGCGAACTAGGGTCACCCTGGAAACAGCATGATAGCATTATTGTTAAATTCTTAGGGCTGGGCTTTAACTTTAAAGGGCTTAGCCCAAAGTTTCGCCTTAAGTTTATCATCTGCTGTTGAAACCAACAGGGTTTGGAGAATATGGGGTCTGGGGCTCAGCCTGCTCATGGAATCTCAGCAGCCTGGGACATCACCATTATGCTAGTCAGGACCTGTGGGAAGGGCACACCCCGCTTTGACTTCCAGAAGAGAGTCCCTGGGAGAGCAGACAGGCTTACCCCAGGAAGGGCCCCAGAGGTATTTAGACCCCGCCTTTCACACTTCTACAACTTGAGTACTGGTCTTTCTTTGCTAGCAGCCATTGTGTTCAAGGCGTCAGTCTCAGTACCCTGTATGTTCCACAGACTTGGATCAGCGTGGGTTTCTTTTCTTTTCTTTTTTTTCTTTCTTTCTTTCTTTCTTTCTTTCTTTCTTTCTTTTTTTTTTTATATCATTTACTAACATAAGGGAAGTGACCCTTTTGGTTCAAGATACAGAAGGGGCAACGGGATAAGAAAACAGAGCAGAGTGAACAAGAAATTCAAAGAAATTCAAAGTGCCATAGCTTAACACTGGAGGGGACGTCCTGGGGAAAGGTTCGCCGGGGAGGAAGTGGTTACCAAAGACCTTCACGTTTTCCGGAAGCACAAACAGCTGGAATGGGTCAGAAGAGAGTAAAGCAAGTTCTGAGGCTCTGGGGGTGAGAAAGGGCACCGGATGCTGGATCCAGCAGCTCAGGCGGAGGGCTGAAGGTCAGGTCTGGGGTGGGTGAGGGTCACTTCACGTCGTGAGGCATGTGCATCCTCTGAGGTTGATGAAAACACTTGGAGTAAAATTATAGGCTGGAGACTGCCTCACCTCATGGGGATCTAAGGGTCAGAGAGGCTTACTGCAAACGGGTTGGGCCCATGTGTGCTAGAGGCACAGAAATGTGCTTGGACAGCCGAATGAATGAATGAATGAATGGGTGGATGGATCAGAAGCACCGACAGGTTAAAGGACCTGCTGCTGGTCCACAGGAGACCTAACAGAAGCAGCCTAAATGCGGGTTCCAGTCCCAGGAGCCACAAGCTGTTGTGACCTTGGGGACACCCACGCGCCGGACTCGGCCCGGAACTCGGTGTCTCAGGGGCGGGGAGGACGAGCCAGGAGGGACAGTGCGCGCGCGCGGGAGACCGGCGGATGACGGGTTCTTAACTCCGGGCCCTCCCGTGCATCCCTCCAGCCAAGCCCGGCCGCCGATCATTGCGAGCTGCCGTGCTGACATTCCACTTGGGCGGCCCACGCCGCTCCTCGCGGCCCCGCACGCTCGGGATCCTTCAGGCGCTCGCGCCAAGATTCTCCCGCGTCAGCGAGCCCGCCCCGCAGCCGCGCGCGCCAGACGACTCTCCCGCGTCCCGCCCCGCGCAGGCCCCGCCCACCACGTCCGCACCACGCCCCCGGCGCGCAGGCCCTGACATCTAGCCCCACCCCTTTCGTGTAGGCCACGCCCGTAAAAGAACACGCCCACCGAAAAGCCGCGCCCCCACCAGAGCTCCTCGCTGGTCCGCGCGGCGACGGGGCGGGCCCCGGGCCTGCGGCGGCCGCTGAGGGGCTCGCAGCCCTCGGGGCGGGGCGCGAGGGCGGGCCGGGGCCGGTGCCGCGCGCTGGGATTTTTAAATGTCCCGCTCGAAGCCGGGCGCAGGAGCAGCCGGCTCGACAGCCAGCGCGGTGTAGGGGGCAGGCGCGGATCCCGCCAGCGCCGCGCGCTCGGCCGCCGCCTCCCGCCTCCTGCTTCCCGCTCGCCGTCGGCCTCCTGCCCGCTCGAGCGCGCCTGCCTGCGGCGGACACAGCTTCGGGTACGGGCTGCCTGGACTCCCGGGACTCCCACGACTCCCAGGCGTCCGGACCGGGTCCGACCGGACCGGGCCCGGGTGGGGGTGGGGCGAGGCCGGGTCACCCGGTCCCCTGAGGTATCAGCTCGGGATGCCCCGGCCGGGGTGGCTGAGAGAGACGGGTCAGGGGTAGGTGTGGAAAGGGACACTGAGGCAGCCCCGGCCCCGAGGACGGTGATGGAGCGGGGGGTCCTCTTGAAGGGCGGCTGGGCCTCCATCCCCAACTTCAGGTTCGGACCCAGGGTCGCAGGCTGCCGGCGGCGCCTGCGGGTGACAAGCCACCCGGGCCCATCGGCCATTTTCCCGGCCGGCCTCCGGGCCCAGGAGGCTCCCGCCGCCGCCGCCCGCGCGGGAGGGGGGAGGGGTGCCCGGGACGAACTGGAGGACTCAGGTCCCCTCTGCGGGCCGTGCTCACCACGATGCCTGCTTGTTGTCCTCCCAGGTCTGAGTTCCAAGCCCAAGTCCTGAGCCATGCCAAGGGAGAGGAAGGAGAGGTGAGTGGCCTCCGTGCTGCGGGGAGGGTAAGGGTGAGTAGCGGTGGGGGAGGGGCGGTCTGAGTTTTGGGGGAGCAGCACCCCATGACACCATGCCTTTGCAGAGACTCGACGGACCACAGCAACATGAAAGAAGAAGGTGGCTCCGACCTTTCAGTCCGCTCCAGAAAAAGGAAGGCAAATGTGGCCGTGGTGAGTACAAAGGATACAGGTTGGGAAGGGGACAGCCCCCTCCCGTTCCATCTTACCTGGGTACCAAATTTGGTTCTTCTCACCTACTACTGAAGAGAATTAGTTGAGAGGGAGGTTTCCCTTAGTTGAATGTCGATTAGGACCTAACAAACCTTTCCTCCCTTTTCTCTTGGGTTTTTGTCTTTGGGTCGCACCATGTGGACCCACGGTGGACTGGGAAAATTTTTTTTTGTTTTTAGTTTTTGCAAGACCCAGATGAAGAAATTGCCAAGATTGACAAGACTGTGAAAAACGAGGATAGCAGTCAGGTAGGTCTGCTGCCTACAGGGCATTCTAGTTCCATGTTTTCTTTCTTCCAACTTTCCCAAACCCAGAGCCGCAGGCCACATGGCTGAACCTCTGGAGCTTGTCAGTGTGGCCTGGTCTCTGTTGGGCCCCGGGTGGTGGGAGGGGTTTGTGTTTCCTGAATGGCACCTTTAAGGTTTCAGGTACAGGTTTACGGGTTCAGGAGGAACCAGGGTGAGCGTCATATAATTTGGTCCTTTCTAAGCCTAGGGGGAAACTGAGTCTTAGAAGGTAACCCAGAGTCCTTTGCAAACCCAGAGCAGAGCTGGGCCTGCAGTCTTATTGCCAAAGGCTAGTTGGGGGATAGGACTCCCAACTCTTTCTCCCTAGTCCATTCTTGTGACTTTTCTTAATCCCAGCAGTAGAGAAGCAAAGGCAGGCCATCTGAGTTCCACGCCAGCCCAGCCCATATAGTGAGATCCTGTAGCAAAAATTAAACTTTACTCCTGTGCAGCCCAGAATGTTCCACCATCAGCTCACTACATTGATCACTGCTGTCTGCACCTTATGTGACCTCAGAAAGGATCTGTAATGACGTGTGTCTCAACCAGGATTTCATTGGCTGCTCCATTTCTTCTGTCCCTCCTATGTAGTGCTTGCCAGATCTTTCTAATGCAGCATGGTATCATAATATGCATTATCCCTTGCAGGGAGAGCTTGTATTATCTCTTTGCCTCCAGCAATGGCTGGGGACTATAGTTATGGCTGCAGTGGGGGCAGCGGCCTATCTCCAAAGTGGCTGGTGAGACCTTCGACCTTCCTCGAAGATAAAGCTGAGCAAGAACAGTATTCTGTTGACCACATCTCTCTTCTCCCAAAGAGGCCAGTGGTGACTGTGGAGCAGGGAGAGACGGCTGGTTATGAGGAATGTCTTCTGAGCAATGACGTTCTGCCAGCTAGGGCTGCATCAGTTGTGCGGTCCTAGGCAGGGCCCCAGTAGACACTTTTTAAAAAGGGGGTCAGGTTTTTTTCCTGTTTAAAAAAAATAGCCCCTACAGAAGGAAAAATGCATCCCATATTTCTTTTCTCCCATTTTCTTCAGCAAGTTGTTGTTGTCATTATTATTATTGAATTGAGTTCAGCCCAGTGTCTCAACATTGAGCCAGTGAGAGTCATATTAAATTCAATGATATTGAAAACCCACAAAGGTTTTTGATTCTTCAGCTACTATTTTTGTTTTTGAAATAGGTCCCTAAAAGTAACTTGAACTCTGATCCCTTGCCTCGGCCTCCAGAGTGCTGGGATTAGAAGCATGCACACTACCACCACTGCAGTTACTCTAAAGGACTGCATGTCCATTTTCTTGTTAACTTTCTTCACAAACCTTTTAATTTTATTATATTTGGTTTTTTGGTTTTGTTTTTGAGATGGTTCCCACTGTGTAGCCTTGGGTGGCCTGGAGCTCACTTATGTACCAGGCTGACCTCAAACTCAAAAAGGTTGCCTGAGCACTTCTGAGTGCTGAGATTAAAGGCAGGAGTCACTACACCCATCAAGACATAACTTTTTTCAGAATGCTAGTCATTTTTCTACTTGTTTTGCATAAGGAAGAAATACGGTATAAGGATAAAAGGTGGTAAGCCACAGTTGCAGTTGATCTCAAAGTCAGGCTGATCTAGCACCTTATAAAACTCATATACACTCAAAAACAGACAATTATTCTGCCTTATCCACTGGCTTCTTAAAAAGCCAACTTTGGAGCCCATTTGTCTGTTGAAGGCACACTTAATTTTTGTCTATGAACTGCAGGTTGGAAACTTCTAAGTTTATCTCTAAAGGCCTGCTCCCAGATGTGCCAGCCACCTGGCTGTGGAGGGTGGCACCTAGCTTGTACCTTCAAAAGAACTTGTTCTTGATTGAAGTATGGTGGTGATTGTGAACCTTTTGAGTCAGGGCAGGTGATGCTATACCAAACATACAAAGCCAGAGCTGAAAGGAAGCTGCCTTTCTCGCACAGCTGGCGGGCGCTGTTGTGGGTAATTTGCATGCCCAATTCTTTTTACATTGAGCAAAGAGAGGCTTTCTGCAGCCCTGGTTGGAAATCAGGGGTTCCTGTGAAAATGGTCTGGGTGCTGCAAGCACAGGGTTTTCAATTCAGGAAAACATCCCAGGCATACCTGTTTTGTTTTCTCGTCATTAATGGCCTCTGCTTAAAATAAGATAGCTGTTGGTGCTGGGTACAGTTATAAGGTGAGGCAGGAGGATCATGAGTTAGAAACCATTGAACTGCATAAGCAAGAGGCTGTCAACAATGAATGAATCAATACATAAGATGCAAGTCTTAGATTGGAGGAGCGTCCACACCAGCAGTCATTACATGCTTCATACCTTTGTTATTTTATGCTTTTCTCCCAGTCCCCCTCGCACGCCAGGCAGGGTTCCTCTGTGTAGCCCCGGCTGTCCTGGAACTCACTCTGTAGTCCAGGCTGGCCTGGAACTCAGAAATCCGCCTGCCTCTGCCTCCCAAGTGCTGGGGTTAAAGGCGTGCACCACCACTACCCGGCTAATTTATTTTTAAGTGTGAGTGTTTTGCCAATCTGTATGTGTCACATGTTTGTACCTGGTGCTTGCAGAAGCTAGAGAGTGTGTTGAATCTTCTGATTGCTTCTACAAGAGTATCATGGGCTATTGAATAGGATATGAAATCACTTCTTTGGACTCGTTAGTTTGATCTGTGATCACAACTTAGTGCTAATGAGGTAGCAATTTGTCTTGCTTTGAGTTAGGGGAAACCAAATGTCCCTGTTCCATTTATATGACCACTCTTTTTTGTAATATAAGTTACTTTTTTTTTTTTAAGATTTATTTTATTTACATGAGTACACTGTAACTGTCTTCAGACACACCAGAAGATGGCATCGGATCCCATTACAGATGGTTGTGAGCCACCATGTGGTTGCTGGGAACTGAACTCAGGACTTCTAGAAGAGCAAGCAGTTAGTGCTCTTAACTGCTGAGCCATCTCTCCAGCCCCATAAGTTACTTTTTGTGTCCAGTTGACCACCTGAGTATTCCATTTGATGTCCCTGTTTCTGTAGTTACAGAAGTGACATGGAATCTTTGAGGCATGCCTTTGGCTTTTTTTCTCCATACTGCCTCCATTTTAACCGAGGCCAGCATATCAAGCCCAGGAATCTGCCAGTTCATGAATGGACAAGTTGCTGGTTTGCATCCAAACAATTGGCATGTGTTTTATTGGCAGCCCTGGGATGATAATTCAGCATGCATGGACCCCTGCTCTTTCATCCCCACCCCTAACAAAGAAGAGGACAATGAGCTTGAATACCCCAAGACTGCATTTCAGCCTCGGAAAATCAGACCACCCAGAGCCTCCCCACTTCCCGTCCTGAAGTAAGTGTTGCCTTTGATCCATGGCTCCTGAGTGTCATTGGTCTTTCTGGTCTACATTAGTGTGGGTGCAGACTGACATCTATCTGAGGTTTTTGTGGTTCTTGTTTTTTCTTTTTACAGTTGGGGCAATAGAGAAGAGGTTTGGAGGATCATGTTGAACAAAGAGAAGACTTACCTGAGAGACGAGCACTTTCTGCAGCGCCACCCTCTCCTGCAGGCGAGGATGAGAGCAGTTCTTCTGGATTGGCTGATGGAGGTGAGCTTGGAGCTCCTGGCTGCTGGGGCATCACCACTGCTGCCTTTCTCTGTGCTGCTGCAGTCTCCATGTGCTCTCTGAACTGTGGAAAGCTCTGAAATAATCTTGTCCCTGAGACTTAGTAAAGCTGGCATTTCATTGTTTTTCCTGTCTAAGTGTGAACAGTTACAAAGTTTGTGATTTTTCTGATAATTTTAATTACAAATTAATGTCTATATATATTTATATATGCTAAATTGTTTTAAAGCTGTCTACTGGAGAGATGGCTCAGCGGTTAAGAGCACTGACTGCGGGCTGGTGAGATGGCTCAGTTGGTAAGAGCACCCGACTGTTCTTCAGAAGGTCCAGAGTTCAAATCCCAGCAACCACATGGTGGCTCACAACCATCCGTAACAAGATCTGACACCCTCTTCTGGAGTGTCTGAAGACAGCTACA
>NC_034590.1:11047035-11049991 GCF_900095145.1 Mus pahari | reverse complement strand
AAAAAAAAAAAAAAAAAAAAGAAAGCCGTCTATTGGGACGCACATGCTAGCTGTGCAGCGGTCACTGTCATTAGTTATAGGCATATATGACTAGGTAATCACTAGACCTTTTTTTTTTTTTTAATGAAATTTAAAGGCTGAGCCTAGCTGTGATTAGTCTGATGGTCTAGCGTGCATGAGACCCTAGGCTGAATCCCCAGCAGTACCAAAGGAAAGTGAAATGTGATTCGTGCTCCTCTCGCTGGGGTGAACTTGGAGTGACTTGTAGTGCTTGGATTCGAGGGGACTCCTGGGTACTTACAGTGAGGAGGAGATGGTATTTCCTACTGAGAAGTGGAAGAATCGTGTTGTCAGGTTTACCTCCAGAAAAGGGGCGGGGGGAGTGAGTAACTCAAATCGTGTAGGGGTGCCTACCCTTTGGAAAGGCAGTATCCCGACTTTATATGATACGCAGCCTGTTGGGACCAAACCTGGAATCATTCTCTGCACTCTGTGCTGACTTGTCGCTTCAGGGGCCTGGCTCAGACAAATTGCTTAAATTTGAGCCTCAGTTTTATTTTAGATAGGCTCTCATGTAGCCCAGGCTGACCTTGAACTTGCTATATAGTTAGAGGTAATATTCTTTTTTTAAAAAAAATTTTACTTATTGATTATATGTAAGTACACTGTAGCTGTCTTCAGACACTCCAGAAGAGGGTGTCAGATCTCGTTACGGGTGGTTGTGAGCCACCATGTGGTTGCTGGGATTTGAACTCAGGACCTTTGGAAGAGCAGTTGGGTGCTCTTACCCACTGAGCCATCTCACCAGCCCAATATTAAGCTTCTACCTCCTCCTCCCAAGTAGTAGGATTATAAATGTATACCACCACAAGTGGATTTTTCTTTTCTTTTTTTTTAAAGATTTATATGTATCTCTGTGCGCCACTGTGTTTATATGCTCACAGAGGTCAAAAGAGGATGTCATCTAGAGTTACAGGCAGCTGTGAGACAGACGAGCTGGGACCCAAACTCAGGTCCTAGATAACTAGCACGTGCCCACTGAGCTGTTTGTCCAGCTCCAGGGTCTGCTTTCTTGCCTCTAGCATCTTCACGAAGTGCTTTGGATGCAGCTGTACAGATTAGACATACTGTGTAAGCCAGGTGTTATGGCACAGCCTGTTGGCTACATCCTCACTACTGCAAAAAGAAAGAAAAGCTGCTGACAGTGGTGGTGGACACTCTGTTTGTTTTTCGCTTTTCGAGACAGGATTTCTCTGTGTAGCCCTGGCTGTCCTGGAACTCACTCTGTAGACCAGGCTGGCCTCGAACTCAGAAATCCACCTGCCTCTGCCTCCTGAGTCCTGGGATTAAAGGTGTGCGCCACCACACCCGGCTGGTGGTGAACACTCTTTTTTTTTTTTTTTTTTTTTTAAAGATTTATTTATTTANTATATGTAAGTACACTGTAGCTNTCTTCAGACACTCCAGAAGAGGGAGTCAGATCTTGTTATGGATGGTTATGAGCCACCATGTGGTTGCTGGGATTTGAACTCTGCACCTTTGGAAGAGCAGTCGGGTGCTCTTACCCGCTGAGCCATTTCACCAGCCCAGTGAACACTCTTAAGTAGAGTCCTGAGGTCAAGGCCAACCTGGGCTACAGAACAAGTTCCATTTCTCACCAGGGCTATCTCAAAAAGAAAATGTAACTGGTATTGTTCAGCTGTGAAGGCTATACCAGTTCTTCTGAATCACAGTGCAGCTTGTGAAGGAGGTTACATTCTTAGAGCTGTAGGTTTGTGGAGTGGTCTCTATGGAAGTGCTATTTTGGTCAGACTTAGCCTGTCTGGTTTGCTCTTACTGTTGTGTGTAAGTAACAGTGCACACAGTTACAGGGTCTCACTGGGCTATGCTGAGGAGGAGTAGGGTGACAGCCTTTCATAAAAGCAGTTAGCCTTCTTACTGTGTCAAAATTCAGGCAAGTTCGCATGTGCTGCCCCTCAGGAACCTGTTCTAACATAGAACCCTTTCCCCAGGTGTGTGAAGTCTATAAGCTCCACAGAGAGACGTTCTACTTGGCACAGGACTTCTTTGATCGTTACATGGCATCACAACAGAATATCATAAAAACACTTTTACAGCTTATTGGGATTTCAGCCTTATTTATTGCTTCAAAACTTGAGGTAAAAAAAAACAAAAAACAAAAAAACAAACCTCCCTAACATTCTTTGTGTGATAAGCATTATTGCTTAAATTCTGCCCCTATGAACAACTGTCATATGCACCTTGAATTCTCTTAACTCTGAGGCTTCTAAAGTTAAGGTAGACAGTGTCAGGTGTGGGTGAGTAAGGGAAAAGTCCATAGATCATTTAGATTAGTAGCTACTTTAACCATAATTGATCTTGGGACTGAAGAGATTGAAATTGTGGCATAGTGGTTCCCACCTGGGATCTTGACACTTGGACAACTAAGGTAGGAGAATGGGCAGTTTGAGGCCTGTGTGCCCTCAAAATAATAGAAAAAGGGTTGTTGTGGGGTTCTTTATAGACTATAGGGTGAATGAAAAAGTCTAAGCAGTTTATCCATGGGTCTTCTTGAGACAATCTGTAGCTCTAGCTTGCTTGGATCCAGCAGCCTCTGGCGTTGTGACATTAAAGGCCACCACAGCTTTACTTCCTATGACTAGCATGCTTTCGGTTGCTGAAGTGAACCAGTGTTGAGCCATTGAGTGTATCCTCTTTCCACACCAGCATGCTAGAGCCATTTTGGATGCATGTCCTAATCTGAAACTGCTATGAATGGTTTCTTCTAATAGCATCTTCCTTCTGTTCCCTTTTAGGAAATCTACCCTCCAAAGTTGCACCAGTTTGCTTATGTTACAGACGGCGCTTGCTCCGGGGATGAAATTCTTACCATGGAATTGATGATGATGAAGGCAGGTTACACATTAATATCTGTGTGGGGTGTGTGTGTGTGTGT
>NC_034590.1:11036530-11047017 GCF_900095145.1 Mus pahari | reverse complement strand
GAGAGAGAGAGAGAGAGAGAGAGAGAGAGAGAGAGAGAGAGAGAGTGTCTTTCCTGTGCAAGGTGTGGTGTGCCCACCACCACAGTGGATCTTATCCAACTAGCCATGTGGCAGGGACTACAGCTGAGCTTTCACAACTGACACACTTCTTTCCCTTAGGCCCTTAAGTGGCGTTTAAGCCCTCTGACCATTGTGTCCTGGCTGAATGTGTATGTCCAAGTGGCCTATGTCAACGACACCGGCGAGGTGCTGATGCCTCAGTACCCACAGCAGGTCTTCGTGCAGATCGCAGAGGTATGTGGGCCTTTTGCTTGCTGTGTCTGTGTGGCACACCACAGCTCAGGGGCTTCTAGAAGCTTCATGTGGCATCTTGTCTTAGTGCTCCTGTCTTCCTTAGCTTCTAGACCTGTGCGTCCTGGATGTTGGCTGCTTAGAATTTCCTTATGGTGTCCTCGCTGCTTCTGCTTTGTATCATTTCTCCTCGTTGGAGTTGATGCAGAAGGTCTCAGGTATGTTGGGTTTTCCTGTGAGTTCATAGACAAGGTATCTTCAAGGTACAAGCCAGCTATCAGCTGCGGACTGAGCCTCTGACTTCTTTACTGGCAGGTTATCAGTGGTGTGACATAGAGAAGTGTGTCAAATGGATGGTTCCGTTCGCCATGGTTATCCGGGAGATGGGAAGTTCCAAGCTCAAGCACTTCCGGGGAGTTCCCATGGAAGACTCCCACAACATCCAGACCCACACCAACAGCTTGGATTTGCTGGTCAGTAACCCCCTTGCTCCCATCAGGCAAGCACTTAACCAACACTGCCTAAGGAAAAGCCAGTTCTAATTCCATTAAGAATGTTTCTAGTCCATAGATTCTGTGTCTCAGTATGCGAACACTATAGACATTAGGTAAGAGGGGTTGTTTACTGAGACCAGGTCTGACATAGCCCAGGCTGACCTAGAACTCAGAAGTCTGACCTCTGCTCCCAAGTGGTAGGATTACAAGTTTGCCACCAAGCCTAACTATAATTTTTGCTATTTCTCCCTCTTACCTCCATATTTAAAACATACAGCAAGTAAAATGATACTTTGTTTTACTTTGACAACTTTCTCTCTTATGTAGGACAAAGCCCAAGCAAAGAAAGCCATATTGTCAGAACAGAATAGGATTTCTCCTCCTCCGAGTGTGGTCCTGACACCCCCACCCAGCAGTAAGAAGCAGAGCAGTGAGCAGGAGACAGAATGACCAAACCTGCCATCGCCTCCAAAGACAGTGGTNTGGAAGCAGCTGCCTGGAGCTCCCTGTGCTGCCTTGGAGGTCAGGAGCCCCTGCAGATGCTATGCTCNGTGGAGAGGTGCATCTCTTCCGGAGGGAGCAGCAGGGGTCTACAAGATGCCTTGGATGGAAGTGCTTATGTTGAATGCTAGGTGTTTTAACNATAGGGTCAAGTGCACCAGCCACCTCCAGAACACCACCGCGTGCTCCAGCAGCTGCTAAGGAGGGTGCTGCTTGACCCACTGGACTCTTCACACAGATGACACAAGCTTGACAATAAGGAGGCCACACCATAGCGGTTGCTGGCCTCTGCTCGGGTGTTGTAGGTTGCTGTTGATAGGCTGTNACAAGTGGTTGTGAGCAAGCGTGGGATGCAGAACCCACAGCCTGGCCTAGGCTGCCCTTCTCCACTGTCAGCCGACAGCATGTCCTGCCTTCATGAACTCTTATTTTGTAAGTGCTGCTACGTCTATCAATTTTTAATAAAGATAATACTATCTTTGAAGCAACTATTCTTAACTGTCTAGTATCAGAAACTAGGACTTGCCTTTTAGAGTTGGTCTACCAAGTTCTCTTGGTTTCCTAATTCTCTATATAGCCTGTCCTGGAACTCACTCTGTAGACCAGGCTGGCTTCAAACTCAGAAATCCACTACCTCTGCCTGGCCAGTGAGCTTGCTATGTAGTCTGGGCTTCCATGAGGCTCTCACCCACAATGCCCTACACAGGCGGCTGTTCACACTGGAATTGTCAGCTGTCTCAGCTGCGCTCGTGGAAACCCAGGGAGTTTCACTAGTGTCATCTGTCCTCTCCAGAGTATTACAGGTCATAGAGCTGTAATGCATAGTCTTCACCCTTACCCAAATATGAAGGATATAAGACATTTTGTTTAAACAATTTAACATAGTAGCCTCAAACTACCTCTAAGAGGAAAATGAACCTGGGCACACTGGTACATACCTAGTCTCGTGGGAAAATCCAAAGTTCTAGGCTACGGCCCTAAGCCACTTAGGAATGCCCTGTCTCAAGACAAGGGAATGGGAGTGTCACGCAGAGTTAAATGACATAAGTGAGTGTCAGAACATTTACTGCAGTTATCTCATGGCCCTGCTGCTGGCCACTGCATCCGAAACCTTGTATGTGCACTTCCATCACCTTTATTGGTACTCTTTCACTTTAACAATGCTTCAGTGTGTGTGTACACACAGGGCAAGATGACTGAGCAACTAAATGGCACTTATTTTCAACTTATTTGAGCTTGGTTTTCAGAAATCTATAGAACAGAAGGTAGCCATTTTAGATATATATTGTATTTATGCAAAGTTGGAGGTATTCTACTCTTTAACATTGCTTTTCTAGCTCTGGAAGCTTTTTGTTTGTTTTTGATTTTTTTTTTTTTTTTCGAGACAGGGTTTCTCTGTGTAGCCTTGGCTGTCCTGGAACTCACTCTGTAGATCAGGCTGGCCTCGAACTCAGAAATCCGCCTGCCTCTGCCTCCCGAGTGCTGGGATTAAAGGTGTGCACCACCATGCCCAGCTCTGGAAGCTTTAAGTCTTCCTAATAAATGTATTAGAAACCTAGCTGGAGGGCTGGAGAGATGGCTCAGCGGTTAAGAGCACTGACCGCTCTTAAAGAGGTCCTGAGTTCAATTCCCAGCAAGCACATGGTGGCTCACAACCATCTGTAATGAGATCTGATGCTCTGTTGTGGTGTGTATGAAGATAGCTACAGTGTACTTAGATATAATAAATAAATAAATTGTTTAGAAAGAAAGAAAGAAACCTAGCTGGAGAGATGTCTCGGTGGTTAACAGCACTGGCTGCTCTTCTAGGTTTGATTCCCAAGCTCTTAACCTCTAATTTGTTTCAGGAGATCTAGTGCCTTTTCTGGTTTCCTTTAGTATTGCATACATGTGGTACACAGGCATACATGCAAGGAAAAGACAGAAGAAACTCTATACCCAGTGGCATTACTCAAACAACACTTTTGTTCAAGGCAGTTTGTGTAACAGCCTTAGTTATCGTGGGATTTGCTTTGTAGGCCAGGACCAGGCTGACCTTGAACTCAGAAATCCGCCTGCCTCTGCCTCCCGAGTGCTGGGATTAAAGGCGTGCGCCACCAGGCGTGGAGACCCACATCTAATCCTAGCACTCAGAATGCTGAGACAAAAGAGTCCAAGGGTAGCCTGGGCTGTATAGTAAGACTACACACACACACAAAAGCCAGTAATGTTTGTGATTCGTTTGATACAGTCTCTCTGTAACCCACACTGACATCAATCATGTTTCAGCCTCTTTAGTGCTGGAATTTAGGTGTGCACCTCCATGCCTAGCATTAAGTGCTAGTATTTCCGTAGCAAATCCATCATTTGTGCTAACAAGACAGTTCTTTATGAGTGAATAAAACCTTTAATAAATGGTAATTTCCATGGCTCCATCATAAAACCAAGGGAATCACTAGTGAGACAAGTCTCCCTCACCCCCTATCTTCTGGTGACAGTTTTGTGGCTTATGTGGCCTCTGGTTTGGCTCTATAGACCTGAATGAAACGATTTTTTTCTATTCTACTATTGAACAGCTGAGGCCAGATGATCAGGGAGTCACTGAGTTGAGGTGGCCAGAAGAATGGAAAGCAGACAGCATGGGCCTACATCTGATATGGGGACACGGTAGCTTACTGGTCCAGCACCAGTCTTCTCCCAGCTCAGTTTACAAGTGTGTCACTTCTCTGAGCACTGCCTAAAACTGGTCTGTTGGTGTTCGCACGGGCAGCTTTCCCATGCTATCTTCCCCAGATGGGATTCAGGCAGTGAAATAACTGTCTTACAGAAGTCGTTTCATACCAAGTGAATGGATAAGTGAATGATATTAAGGTCATGTGGACTGTTTCTGAGGCAGATAGGTGTGCTGAGAGAGCACCCTCTAAGACGTGAGCACAGTGCCCGACCCATCTCTCTTAACTCAGCGGCAGACAAGACGGGAGGACACTCGGACAAAAGTAGGCCAGGGCTCAGAGTGGAGGATAGGAGGGAAATCAGATCTGATAATGCCTCGTCCTATTTATCCAACCGTGCATTTTCCTACCACATGCTCAGCGGTTTAAAATTCAAATCACATTTATACCTTGGACATTGTTAGAAGACTATTTTTATCCCTGCTGTAATCATCTAATTTGCTGATTACAGGTCTCAAATTGCCACAGAGAACTCAATTTTTGAAAGAATTGTCCTATTTGATCAAATATGTTATTCAAGCAATGCAGTCATTTGTTCCACAAGGTTACCTACCAGGCAGAGTTAACCAGGAGTAACAGCATTAGAAGCCCACACTTAAAACTAAGCATTAGCTAATCTGCCTGCGACAATAGAGTCCTAAATATAATTTGCTGCAGACTCTCAGTTCCTGCACTGACAGACAATTGCATTTTCTATTCAATGAGCATAGATTTTTTTTTCCCGTCTACCTTGTCCTAATTCTGAATTTAACTCCAGAAAACTCTAATGTGCTCAGTTTCACTTGCTTACCTGGTACTGTTTCCAAGGAGCCTCGGATGGGGAGGACAATGCTGTCTCATATTAAATAAACAACAATGTTAAGTCATTTTTCTCATCAGTCCCAACTCTAAAATGTATAGCATCAGACTGGCCCTGGAGATTCACGTCTAAAGCTGGCTTTTCCACTTTAATCAATGCATACCTTTGCGGGGCAGGGGACCTCTACTGAATGCTGGGTATCACCAGTGTCAGAAAAAGTCCACCAGAAGCAGGTGACCAATAGCAACCCAGGATTGCGGTGACCTCCAGGGACAGGGCTGCTGTTGTCGGAGTTTTGTTTTTTGAGACAGTTCTGCTGTGTAGTCCACGCCAGCTTGAAACTAGCAATGCTTCTGCCTCAGCCCATCTCATACTGGATTGCAGGTGCAACCCACCTTCCCAGGCTAGGTGTGGCTGTAGAATTCTCTCTGGCAGTCTGCAAAAAGTGTTCCTAGTGTGGTGTAGAGGAAGATGAGACCAAAAAAAATTAAAAAGGTGACAGAGACTGCATGTCAAACTGAAGAAGGGTGTGGTGCCCAAGCTGCAGGAAGCTGGGGTTAGTGAGGAGGGAGAGGGTGACTGACTGACATGCTCAGAGCAGATCTGAAGGCAGACACTGGGGGAAGCTGCTCAGTTATGGTTCCATGGCACTGTAAGAAAACAATCAGTGCACAGGTGCATAAAGGGAAAGCAAGGGACATCAAAAAGCCAACAACTCTCACACTTACTATGTGTGTGTCTGCCTGTGCGTGCACGCGTGTGTGCGTGCATGTTTTGTGTGTGTGTGTGTGTGTGTGTGTGTGTGTGCACCAATTAGTTCTCTCCTTCCACCATTTTAGGTTGCCGGGATCAACCTGCTGAACCATCTTATTTTGGGACCTGCAGGCCCCAGTTTATTTTGGTCTTAGGGTGTTATAAATGCCATACAGATACTTATTGTCAACCTTCCCTTTTTAATTGCTTCTAATCTTGTGTCTGAGTGTCCATTTCTGTGTATAAGGATGGGCATATGTGCCACAGTGCAAGAATGGGTGTTGGTCCTCATCTTCTGCCTTGAGATCTCTTGTTCACTACTGCATGCTCTGGGCTAGCTGGTTCTCAGGCTTCCGGGAATTCTCTGCTTCCCCTCTCATTGTGGGAGAGCTGGGGTTACTAATGTGTGCTACAGCACTGGGCTTTATGTCGCTTTTAGGGTTCCCAACGCACGTCTTTATACTTGCACGTTAAGTGCTTTACCCACTGAGCCACATGCTAGTCTTCCGTCCCCCTTTAAATCTGATCTTGCTAAATTGCTTAGGCTGGCCTAGAATTCATGATCTTCCTGCCTCTGCCTCCCGAGTAGCTGGGATTACAAGTGTGCACCATCACCCTAGCACTAATAATTTGTCTTTCCTTCCTTCTGAAGTGGAGTGTGTGTGTGTGTCTTACTATATGCCCAGGCTAGCCCATAATCCTCCTGCCTCATCTGCCTAGGTTCTAGGCTTACAGGCAAACGTTAATTTCTAACACAGCCCAGCCCAAGTGACTGCCTGCTCACCCTCCTAGGCAGCTTGTCCCTTGCTGCTGTGAGCCCACTCCTTTTTTGACTTCTACCTTAGAATGTTTCCACTGGGCTCTGGAAGCAGACACCTTACACTAGGATCTTTTTGTTTGTTTTTTCTTTTTCTTTTTTAAACAGTTTTTTTTTTTTTCCCCCCGAGACAGGGTTTCTCTGTATAGCCCTGGCTGTCCTGGAACTCACTCTGTAGACCAGGCTGGCCTCGAACTCAGAAATCCGCCTGCCTCTACCTCCCGAGTGCTGGGATTAAAGGCGTGCCCTGCTTTACACTAGGATCTTGCTCAGCCACTTTGAAGTGACCCATGCTTCCTGTCTCCTTAGTTTAGTGTTCCTCTGCTCTGTCATGGGTATTGACAGTGATGACACACTAGTGAACCAGAGGACTGGGCAGAGAATACAATGGAACAATGGCCTGGGGGTGTAGCTCAGCACAGCAGCACTTGCCTAGACTCCCCAGTGAGGGGCTGGGGATGTAGCTCATCTGTTGAGTGCTTCCTCTAGGGCACATCACTACTCATGGGATTGTCACAAGTCCCTGCACCTTCCTCCAGCTGTAATCAACTTCCCCAAATTTCCCCAGCGTGTACTGTGTACTCTTAGCCAAGGAGGGAACGCTCCCACCTCCTCACATTTGTTCCGACTTCATTAAAATTCCTACTATGTAGTGAAGTTTTATGTGCATGCCCATAACTCCAGCACCCGAGAGGTGGAGGCAGGAGCCTCAGTTTGAGGCCAGGCTCAGCTACAAAGTAAGACCCCATTTCAAAGAGCCTGAATAAATAGAAATAAAATTCCTATTATTTGACTTTATTGGTTTTATTCTGATTGCCAATGTGTCACCATTATAACTTAGAATATTGTAAACATGGAAAATATAGACAGTGCCAATACCTTAGAAATGCCATTTTAGCAGAGTTAAAATATTATCTTGGGCAGGTATAGTGGCACATGCCTTTAATACCAGCAGAGATAGGTGGAGTTTAAGGCCAGCCTGGTCTATAGAGCAAGTTCCTGGCTTGCTATAGCTTTACAGTAAGACAATGCCTCAAAAAATAAACACACAAACACAAAGGTTAACCTTGACCCATTTTTTATTCTGAATTAATAAGGGAAAATATTTGGTGGGTTTTTTGTTGGTTCATCTTTTCAGGACAGGGTGACAGGGTTTCTCTGTGTAGACCATGCTGGTCTTTAACTCACAAAGGTCTGCCTGTCCCTGCATGCCTGGTGCTGGGACTGAAGGCGTGCACCACCATGCCTGGCTTGCTGATTTCCTACGGGCTGTTTCATTCTATTGTATCACATCTAAGTAGTTTAAAATATGTATAGAGGCATAGATGAAGGCCCATCTACTTAGTAGAGAGGATACCCTAAGCTCAGGTATTCCAAGCCATCCTAGGTATTAAGACTCTGTCTCAATAGATAAACGTGAATATGCCAGTATACACACACCCCCTCATCCATTCCCTTTTGCTTTTTCTTTTTAGTAATCATTAGCCAGTTAATTTCTTTGCCCAGACCAGGGGCCCAGCACAAAATAGGTGCTCATTAAAAACTTGTTTCCGCTGGGCAGTGGTGGTGCATGGTTTTAATCCCAGCACTTGGGAGGCAGAGGCAGGCAGATTTCTGAGTTCGAGGTCAGCCTGGGCTACAGAGTGGCCAGGACAGCCAGGTCTACACAGAGAAACCCTGTCTCAAAAAAAAAAAATTGTTTCCAAATGGATAGGCAGATAGATGGGTGAGTTCTTATACCATAGACTGTCTTCTACGAAGTCTGAAAAGCAAGACACAGACAGAAAGAATGGAAGGGGCCAAGCCGAGACCCTGGTTCTAGCTCTTTTCAGTTGAGTAAAGCAGCCGCCCCTCAACGAGCCCAGCAGGGGCAGCAAAGGCTGGGTGAGATGCAGGAGCCCAGTCTACACTTCAACATCAGACAGACAGGTCATGTGCTTCGGGGCAGAGATATGCCAAACTATCCCAAGGTAGTATATGTCAGCACTCACAGAGCCATCCAGAAAGTTCTGTACCACTCTTAAGTACCGACCCCAGCAGCCTTCTGATCTAGACTCTCTCAAGTCCTGCATTCAGTGTTATTCTTCCAGATTGCAGAGCAGTGCAGGCGAGTGTTCTTCTGTCAGAGTGGCTAAGGGGTTTTCAGTCACCTTTTAACTATTTGCAACCACAGGAAGACTGGGAGTTCAAGACCAACACACACTACAGAACCCGAACATGTAAAAAATGAGAGTTGGCATTCAGACGTGGCTTCCTACCTCTGGGCAACCCCAGAAGCGCTGTGCCTGGGGCCAGTATCTCTCCAGATACCTCGGGTCCAGTGTTGTTGACCTTCACATATGCAGTACATGTCTTCTTAGAACAGACAAATGTTGCTGATAGGACTCGCAAAGTAAACAAACAAACAAACAAAAACCCCATGCTGGATGGAGTGCCGCTCACCTGGAACCCAGCACCTGGGAGGTCTCCATGAGTTTAAGGAAGAGAGTGAGTCTTTGGAAATGAATTTGTTTTCACAATGAAAAGAGTAGAAGGGGAAGACTTAGAAAGGAAGAAAGAGAGAGACAGAGACAGAGACAGAAGAAAGGAGAGAGGGAGGGAGGAGGGGTGGTGGGGAGCGGGCAGAAGAGCACTGGCTCTCTTGCAGAGGACCTGAGCTGGCCTCTCAGTGCCCACATAGTGGCAGCTCACATCGGAAACTCCAGCTTCAGGGGACCTGATGCTCTCTTCTGGTTTCTGTTGGCATCAGACACATGTGGTGCCCATACATTCAAGCAAAACTTCCATACACATAAAAAAATGTAAATGTTTTTAAAGAAAAGGAAGTATACATTTCTTTCCAGAACTGCACATATTCAACCACTACTAACATTAATACAAATGTCTCGGAGTCCAAGCTGCCTGGGACCCCAACACTGGGTGAAGCAGAGGCAGGGAGACACACAGAGAGAGAGAGAGAGAGAGAGAGAGAGAGACAGACAGACAGACAGACAGACAGACAGACAGACAGACATTTTCATCTACCTGCTTTCAAAACCATCTGCACCTACAAGGCTCTACTGTCATTTGACAACTCTGAACCTCATTTTCTCCAGAGGCCCAGCATGTTCTTGCATAATACCCAGGACAGAGGTTCAGAGTTGGCACTAAAGGCTTGATTTTTGTTTCCCGTGGGATCTTCTTCCAGATGGTGATGAAGACTACTTTGAGGCGTTTGGGGGTTGCAATCACACTTCAAGGAACTCCTCTGCTTCCTCTCATGCAAAGGTAGTTTCATTTCTCTAGAGGTCAGGGTGTGTGTGGGTGAGGCCCACAGCAATGCATAGAGCAGAAGTCACCCTGGCAAGCAGTTGGGCTCCACCTTCCTCTAGCCTTCTTGGAAGTCATCTTTGACCCTCAGCTCATCTAAAGCATGTCAAGACACGTGGGGCAGGTGAGACTGCACAGCTGTTCCCTAAAAAGCAGAAAGGCTGATGCTTAATAGTTCTGGCTGCTCCAATAGGCGGCCATGTAAAAGAATCCTAGGTGGAAAGGTTCTTGAAGCCTTTCACCCAGGGGCTGGCTTTGTTCTTCCTGGACTGGACCCTGTACCGCACTGCGGGGGAAAAAAAACGCTCCCCTACTTCCACCCCCACCTTCGGCCTCGGCTTCCTCATTCTGTCTCATGATGACAGACCAAATGCACCTGAGAAGATGAGCTTGCAGGGTCAGGGATGAGGTGTGGCATCAGAGGCTTGCTTTTAGATCCCAGAGTGACTGACTCCCTGAGAAGGGTGCACTTCAACATGGTCCAAGGCAGCTGGAAGGGCACTCCATCTGCAGGATGAGACAGATGCAGGCATCAAGGATTCATGCAAGCACAAAAGAAGGGTGGGCAGGGCTTATCAGCGATATTTCTTTTATGCTCCTATCAGTGGTACTTCAGTCATCTACTGTGAACGTACCCACTTGATGCTAGTAATTTGTCTTTTTGTTTTGATTAGGAAAAAAAAGTCTGTCTGCCCAGCTAGTCAGCACCATGTGAGCCCAGAGACAGTGAGGCCCTGGAAGCTCTTATCTATACCTTCACCCTGCCATGATTGTGCCCAAGGAGTGAAGGCAGCAGTCTTTTTTTTTTTTTT
>NC_034590.1:11026423-11035948 GCF_900095145.1 Mus pahari | reverse complement strand
GACAGCCAGGGCTACACAAAGAAACCCTGTCTCGAAAAACCAAAAAAAAAAAAAAAAAAAAAAAAACCCAAAAACCAAAAACCAAAAAACATTCAGGTATCATTCAGGACTGAAGATCTTTGTGAGTCTCTAATCCTATTCCTCATTAAAGGATTTCATGTAGACCAGGCTGTCCTTGAACTCACAGCAATCTGCTTGCCTCTGCTTCCTGGGAGCTAGAATTAAGGGCATAAGTCTCTACACTCAGCAAGGGCTCCTTATTAAAGAGGAAAAGGTAAGCAAGGGGGAGGGGAGGACAAGGGGGACAGAAGAGGATGGGGGGTGAGGGGGATCAAAAGGAAGGAGAGTGGGAGGGGGAAGGATTTGGCCCTTGCTGTTACTACACTGAATCTATCTGGCTACCCATCACTGCCCTCTTCCCCAGGCTCCGGCCTTTCTAAACTTGCCTGTGATTCTCCCCCTTGCTGAGCAGAGCCCCAGGGGGGGTGTGGCTGGCCATCCAGGGCAGGGGAGAGGCCTCAAGGAAGCATCTATCCAGTATCCAGTAACAAGTGACTGTTCTTAAGTGAATATAAACTTCATCAGCATAGGGTGGGGATGGGGTTGGGGTACAGGTGCCAGGCAGTAGGCAGCCATCAAATTAGGGCCCTGCTGAATCTGATGACATAGCTTGTAATCCCAGGTCTCCAGGAGGCTATGGCAGGAAGATTCAAAGTTCAGGGACAGCCCCAGTAGCTTAGCGAGTCTCGAAATAGAAACTGAAAAGAAGGAGGTGATTCTAACTCTGTAGACTGCACTTGCCTAAGGTCCTTGGTTCAATTCCTTGTAACACACACACACACACACACACACACACACACACAAGATGGGAGAGAGGGACAGAAGGAGGGGGAAAGCGAGAACCATAGGGGTCCAATGAGTCCAAGTCTGCAGAAGCAAATTCATGGGCATGGTTGGGAAGGATCATGGTGCTAGTGTGGGCTTCAGATTTGTTCCCACTCCATCTCTGCCATTGCCGCCCTGTTCCCTCCACTGGGCTGGTGATCCCAGCCTTCTGAGCCTCTGCTGAGAGGACTGCGGCTGCGGTAGGCTGGGCTGGTGAAGGTCCCATGTGCACAGCTGCTGGACCCTGGCATGTGCTGATGCTATTAAAAAAATACCAGCACTGCCGTCCCAGATCCTGGAGAAAGTCTCTGTGTGACAGCCTGCGAAGTAAGCTTGTATTTGAATTTCATCTGCAACCCCGTTGCCTCCAGACAAGCTCAAACCTGCACAGATGGCCCCTCGCACCAAAAAGTAAAAATAACAAAAAGCTGGCGATTCCGAGCCTCCCTTTTTCTCTGGACAGATGTGCAGCAGCACATTTTGGGAGGCGCACCGTCTGTATCCCCACGCTGCATCCTCTTCCCCCCGTGCGTTCACACTTCCCACCCTCTGGCTTGCTGGTGGGTAGCAGCTGTGGCCCTTTGGATGCGCTTGTACAAGTACCCAGAGTGTCTGAGCCTTTGTGTGGAAATTGGGATCTAGAGGGGGAAAGTGAAGAGTTGAAAACACCCTCATCTGTTCTCCACTACCCAAGGTCGGTCATGGTATCTATGAGAGGGCTCAAGGGAGAGCAGAATGGGTACAGCGGGTCAGGAGACCAACAGAAGTGGAGATGGAACGGCCATGTAAGACTAGTACACAAGAGCAGGAGGCTAACCCCAAGTCCCAGAGAGCCACGGGAGACCAATGGCTTGTTCACTTTTCCTTAGCTGGGGAAAGAGATTCTAAGCCCTTGGGTTATAGTTATGGACCAAGAGCTAGAGAAAAGCCCGGAGAGCACTCTCTCAAGGTCAACACGGGTCAAGAGATGGCCAAAAGTCAGAGCAGGCAAAAGCCCTACACACCATGGGAGACATGTAGACAGACTCAAGTCCGGTGGGCCATGTGACCTAAAGCCTCAAATTTCATTCAGAAGTGGTAGCTAAGGTCTTGGGTCAGAGGAGATAAAATTAAAGAGTAACACCTGTCAGAAGAAGTAAAAAGCTTATGAATCCAGAGACACAGCCAACCCACCACGCAATCTAGTTTCAGGAAGGGCTCCATCTGGGTGTTCAGAGGCGCCCATCTTGCCCAGCTTGACTTGGTTCTGTGCTGACTTCCTTCTCCACTTGTTATTTTCCAGTATCTTTTAGGCTGACATTCCTGCCGGCCAGAACTTCCTTAGAGTATCTAGCTGAATGACTGACTGGTCCCTAATCACTGTGGCCAAGGAATGCAGAGCTACAGCAGGACAGGCGTGTGGCATGAATCAGTCCCTGGGGCAGAACTGGAGTCAGCCATCATGGAACTACCTGACACTACAGAAGCAGTGGGTGGGGGTGGGGTGGGGTGGGGGTGGGGGTTGGTGTGAGGGGTGTTGAAGGGAGGGAAGGGGCGGCTGTCAGTGGTCTGGCAAAAGCAGCAGATACAGAAATAACACAGAACCTGGTTAAGGCCTGAACAGCAGCAGAGGTGTGCTGCTGAACAGCTGCATCCTGCATTTCACAGCAGGACTCTTGCTGTAACTGGGAAGCCATATCACCCATTCCCCAGAAGTTGCTAACTCCATTATGCAGTTTCAGTGACTGGCTTGGGGAAGCACGCCTACCCCCTAGCCTTGGGGTTGGGCACAACCCAGCAGGGTTCTGTTAATTCTTCCTTTCTGCTGTGTCCTAGGCTCTCAGTGTTTTGGCTTCCATATACCTCTTCCTCGACTTCACTCAGAGTAAAGAGTGTCTTCACTAGCCAAAACTCCAAATTCTCTACAGAAAGCCTTTGTGCACCACGGAGCAACCCACATGGAGTGAGCCTAAAACCCCATGGCTGTTCTGGGAAGCACAGGGACAACACACGTGGCTGAATGTGTAAGGACACTAGTTAGAGGGCATGGGAAGATGAAGACAAAAGCATCATCACAGAGGGACATACTGAGGTTGGCACGTTGGTAAATGAATCTGGAGAAACTGAACAAAACGGTGGTTCAGCAATTTGCCCAAGGTCAGACACTGAACCTGGCTTTAGGGCCTACTGCTACACTGAGCTGCCTCGGAGCCTTGGCCGGATTAATGGAATGTCCCATTAACAAGCTCCTGAACCCTCAAACCCAAAATTGGGAGGGGCCCAGGTATGGGTTTTCAGGGCCGCAGGACCTAGCCGCCTAAGCCTGAAGAGGGCGCGCATTCCTCTCCAGGACTGCTGGCAGCTCAGCCTTTCTGCCTGGAGCACGCTTCCTACCAGTCCCAAGCATTCGGGTCCCCCCTTTTAGGCCTCCTCAGGCCCGCCAGTCCGGGATGACAGCTTGGCTGGGCCCCACGCCTGGACTGCGCCCTGTACGGCGCCTCCCCCCGGTCACGCGGCACAGACGGGAGAGGAGGAGGACGAGGAGAGGAAAGGAGGCCCTTTGGGGCAGAAGGGTAGGAACCCGCTGCACTGGGCGTTGCCTCTGAAAGGGGCTCTGTGCGGCTCGGGAAGAAGAAAGGGGCGAAGAAATGGAGGAGGAGCTGTCTAAGGAGCAGTGATGCAGGGTCAGGTGTCCGGACCCCACCGCAGTGCCCCCGCCACACCCAGACGGAAGCCATTGTGGACCGTTTGGCCTCCGCCGGCCTCTAGACTGTTGGCTGGGGGAGCAGGCACCCCTGTCACCTCACTGTGCACGGAGCAATAGGCCTCCCCATGTTGGCCGGACCAAATGTAGCCCTTAGGGCAAGGGCAGAACGCAGGAGTCGGAGCCCGGAACCTCTTGCCACGCAAGCCACAAAGCAAGGCCCAGGAGCCCAGCTGTCCAGGGCAGATCTTGGTGGCGCCACTTTCCAGCCACGTGGCTTGGAGCAAGTTTCTTTACCTCATCTGTGAAATGGGAGAGCGCGCACGTCGTGGGGTTATTATGTAGGGTGGTTTCGTCCCCTAGGGCTGGGCCTGCCTTGGTCACAGCTATCACCAATGCAGCGCGATAAAGGAACTGAAGTTGGGGACAGGACCAGGCCGCCCGCGTCCCGCGCCGCCCAAGAACTCCATGCGCGCGCGCGCGCACACACCTTACCCGCCTCCTTCCTCGGATCCCGCGGCCCCGCCCTTCTGGCGCAGGCTGAGCTCCACGTGCGGCGTGTTTACACACGTGACTTCAGAGCCCGCCCCCACAGCCTCCGCCTCCGATGCGGCCCCGCCCTTGTCTCCGCCCCATTGTCCTCTGCGGCTGCGCGGCGTCGAGCTAACGCAAAGCGCCTCTGTAGCAGGGCAAAGCGTAGGTGGATCTCTGGGTAGGCGGGACTTTGGGCCTCCTCGTGGCTTCCGCGCGCACCGCGAGGGGGGCGGGGCTGGACGGGCAAGGGCGGAGCCAAGCGTGAGCGCAGGCTCTAGGGAGGGCGTCGCGTGGGCGGGGCTGAAGAGAGCTGGGCGGGAGCGCTGGGTCCGGCGCATGCGCAGGCACACCAACGCTGTACCGCTTTCAGACCTGCTTTCGCCACGTTCCTAGTCCTGGCCTTGTGGAGGCTGAACCAGGTAGAACTAAGGACACATTGACGCCCACATTTCACTACGCTTTGGGCAAAGACGGGCTCTCCAGGATTCTCTTCCCTTGCCCTCCTGCTGTTTCTCCCTTTCTTCTGGATTGGTTCGGTGCAGGCCTGTTATGTCATCCTGTTTGGCTTTGATACCATGCCAATCATGCCACTAGTGAAGCTCATTACACCTTCTCTTTTTCCTCTTCCTTCTCTCTCTCCTCCGTTACTTCCCGCCCCCTTCTTTCTTTTTCTCTCATACTAGGGATTGAATCTAGCCCTGAAGCGAACTGTCCTTGTACCGTATCACCACCCCAACTGGGTCCAAAGAATTTCAGCACCTACATGATGACACAAGTGGAAAATTGCTTTAGTGCCGTGCCTGCCTGCTGCCATTTTTACTTTTTCTTTTTAGAAACCAAGTCTGCCCAGGCCTGCCTTGAAATCTCTCCGTAGACCCAGGATAGCCCTGAAGTACCTCTGTTAGGCCCAGGCTGGCCTAGAATTCGTGATCCTTCTGCCTCAGCGTCCCAAGTAGCTATTTACAGTCAAACCCAGCTTCCGTAAACCCTGTGCAGACTCTGAGATCGTGCTTCAGCCCTTACCACTAGCAGACTTCTTCCTAGATGTATCACAAATCCTTTTAAGCCAACATATATGGAGTGGAACCCTTTTTTTTCTCTGAAATTTGTGTCACACCTGATTTCTGTCCACTTTCTCAGGAGGTTAGGCCTCAGACAGAGACAATTAGTCTTGATGACTGAAATTTAAATGCCTTATAATCTCCCTTCCCAACCAGGGAGCACTCGGGAGACGGAGCCGAGCAGATCTCTAAATTCAAGACCAGCCTGGTCTAAAGAACTTGTTCCAGGACAGCCAGGACTACACTGAGAAATCTTGTCTTGAGGGGAAAAAGAAAGGATCTCCCTCCCATCATTGTGTGCCACACTCATGCCTGTGACCCACACTTGTATCTGCTTGGATTTTTAGAAGATCTGCCATCCTATTTGTCTTTCTTCAAGTTTAGCTAACATTTCTAAATGATTGCATTAATTATCTGTAGGGAGAAATCCAAACCTCTTCATTAAAAGAAAGACAGGGGGGCTGGTGAGATGGCTCAGTGGGTAAGAGTACCCGACTGCTCCCAGCAACCACATGGTGGCTCACAACCATCTGACTCCCTCTTCTGGAGTGTCTGAAGACAGCTACAGTGTACTACATATAATAAATAAATAAATCTTAAAAAAGAAAGAAAGAAAGAAAGAAAGAAAGACAGACAGACAGACAGGACCAGGGCTATACAGAGAAACCCTGTCTGGAAAAGCCAAAAACAAAACAAAACAAAACAAAAAGACAGGAAGAAGACAAAGGTGTCTCTGGCTCTCCCTCTTGGTATAGGACCACCAAAATTATCAAAACGGAGAATCTCAACCCTTACAGAGGATTGTGTATAGCGCTCTGTGTCTCTAGAGTATCATACTTAATGCCACAATATATACTATAGATTATGCTCTATTGTCTAGGGAAAAACATAAATTGGAATTTTCTATGGAAATTTTCTATCGAATGGTGTGTGTGTGTGTGTGTGTGTGTTTATGAACCTGTGTATACAAGTACTGGTTTGTGTGTATGCTCCTGTGCAGATGTAGATGTGTATGTATGTAGATGTGTATGAATGTAGATGTGTATATAGGCAACTGAATATGCAGACGGAGGTGTGTTTGTTCACTTGTGTGTGCAGGGGTGTAAGTGTGTGTATGTGTTTCAGAGGACTATTTCCTGTGGTGTTCCTCAGGACAGAGTGACTCACTTGCCTAGAAGTTGCCAAGTAGGCTAGTGTGGCTGCCAGCAAGCTTTAGAAATCCTATCTCAGCTCTGAAACACTATGTGCAAACTTGGGCCCCTGTGTCTGGCTGCTGCTTATTTATTTATTTTAAAATATGGGTTCTGAAGTACAAACTTAGGTCTTCACTCTTAAAAGGCAAGCTCTTTACTGATGAACTGACAGAGTCTATCTATCTATCTATCTATCTATCTATCTATCTATCTATCTATCTATCTATCATTCACTTCTCTCACAGAACCAAAGGTTGCTGCATCAAATTAGTAGCTGGCTAATCTCCACCTAGCACAGGTCCACATAAAACAAAAATCAGAAACATTTCTGACCCGAAGCATTTAAGATAAGAAATGTTCAACCTACTGTAATTGCTTTTACATCTTGATGACTGGCTCTGAAGAGATAGCTCAGTGGTTAACACCGCTTGCTCCTGAGGCCTGGAGTTTGATGCACGTGGTGCTCATAATAGTCTGTAGCTTCAGTTCCAGGAGATCTGACACCTCTTCTGGACTCCTCTAGTGCACGCGTGCGCGCGCGCACACACACACACACACACACACACACACACACACACACGCACACATGTGCGCGCGCGCGCACACACACACACACACACGTGCGCGCGCGCACACACACACACACAATTTTAAAAAGATTTATTTATTTTATGTATATGAGTGCTCTATCTGCATGTCCATCTGCATGCCAGAAGAGGGCATCAGATCTCAGTATAGATGGTTGGGAGCTACTATGTGGCTGCTGGGAATTGAACTCAGGGCCTCAGGAAGATCAGCCAATGCTCTTAACCGATGAGCCATCTCTCCAGCCCCACATGATGTTTATAAAATAGCAACAGGGACTGGAGAAGTGGTTCAGTAGTGAAGATCACTGGCTGCTCTTGCAAAGGTCCTGGGTTCAATCTCTAGCAGCTCACAGCCATCCTTTGTTTGTTTGTTTGTCTTTTGTTTTTCTTTCTAATCTATTCTATTCTATTCTTTTTTTTTCTTCTGAGACAAGGTCTCACTATGTAGGACTGACTGTCCTGGAACTCACTACATAGAACAAGCACCTCCAGCTCACAGAGATCCACCTGCCTCTGCCGTGGTGGGATTAAAGGCATGCATCACTATGCCTGGTCACAAGTGTCCTTAACTCCAGTCCCAGGGTATCTAATACCCTCCTCTGGCCTGACCTGCAGGCAAGACATCCAATACACACAAAATAAAAACAAATCTTTTTTAAATCTGGCTAATTCCATCATCTAATGTCACATTGTATTTGTATTGGTTTCTTTTCTCTAGAGTTGTTATGGTTCCCTATGTCAGGCAGTTTAAAATTTTTTCCAAGTTGTGATAAGATGTTGAACATTCTGGAGAGTATCTGATTTCCCTCCTCTGGGTTGTTTTTTTGTTTTTTGTTTTTGTTTGTTTGTTTGTGCAACTGGCAAATAAATTGTATACATTTATAATGTGATGTTTGCTATGTGTAAACATTGTGGGATGACTGAATGTGGCCATCAGTATTTCGATCATCTCCTCTGCTTAGGATTTCTGTTTCATTCACTAGGGGTGAGGTGTGTGAGTGGAGATTCAAGATTTGCTCTCTTGAAGTTTGTGTGTGTGGGGGAGTCTTGAAATCATTTGTAGCCCATGTTGGCCTTTAACTTTTGATCTGCCTGCTTTGGACTCCCAATGCTGAGATTACAACTATGGGTGCCTTAGTTAGGGTTTCTATTGCTGTGACAAAACACCAGAACCAAAAAGCAAGTGGGGGAGGAAATGGTTTATTCAGTTTATACTCGTACATTGCTGTACATTATCAAAGAAAGTCAGGACAGAAACCCAAGCAAGGCAGGAACCTGGATCCAGGAGAGGATGCAGAGGCCATGGAGGAGGATGCTTACTGCTTTGCTTTCCCTGGCGTACGCAGCATCAACAGGCTTTTTGTCAAACCCAGGACCACCAGCCAGGGATGCTGTCTTAGGTAGGGCTTTAGTCCTATGAACAGACACCATGACCAAGGCAACTCTTTTTTTTTCTTCCAATTTTTATTAGGTATTTACTTCGTTTACATTTCAAATGCTATCCCCAAAGTCCCCTATACCCTCCCCCCAAGGCAACTCTTATAAGGACAACATCTAAGTGGGGCTGGCTTACAGGGTCAGAGGTTCAATCCATTATCATCAAGGCATGAACATGGTGGTATCCAGGCAGGTATGGTGCAGGAGGACCTGAGAGTTCTACATCTTCATCTGAAGGGTGCTAGCAGAATACTGGCTTCCAGGCAGCTAGGACCAGGGTAATAAAGCCCATTCCTACAGTGACACACTTACTCAACAAGGTCGCAGCCACTCCAACAAGGCCACACCTCCAAAGAGTGCCACTTCCTGGACTGAGCATATACAAACCATCACATTCCACTCCCTGGGCTCCACGGACTTGTTCAAACACATGAGTCTATGGGAGCCGTATCTAGCCATAGCATAGTAAAAAAGTACATTTAGTCCAATTTCCAAAGTCCCCATAGCCTATACCAGTCTCAACAATGTTAAAAGTCTCTTCTGAGATCCATCCAATCACTTAACTGTAATTCCCAAGCCAGCTGGGCAAACTCCAAACTCTACATCTCCATGTCTGATGTCAAAGTGGTCTTCAGATCTCCAACTCCTTGTTCATCTTTGTTGCCTGCAATAAAGTCCTTTTCCTCGGCTGGTTCCACTCCCTGTTAGCAGCATTCTTCAGCAGATATCCTATAGCTCTGGCATCTCAAACGTCTTGGGATCTCCAAGGGAACTTCAATTTTACAGCTTCTTGTTTCTTTTTCTTTTTTAAATTATTAATTTATTTTATGTATATGAGTATACTGTAGATGTCTTCAAACACACCAGAAGAGGGCATCAGATCTCATTATAGATGGTTGAGAGCCCCATGTGGTTGCTGGGAATTGAACTCAAGACCTTCAGAAGAACAGTCAGTGCTCTTAACCACTGAGCCATCTCTCCAGTACCCAGCTTCTTCTTTCTTTTTTTCTAAAGATTTATTCATTTTATGTATATGAGTACACTGTGGCTGTCTTCAGACATATTAGAAGAAGGCATCAGATCCCATTACAGATGGTTGTGAACCACCATGTGGTTGAACTCAGGACCTCTGGAAGAGAAACCAG
>NC_034590.1:11004392-11026353 GCF_900095145.1 Mus pahari | reverse complement strand
TAGTGCCAAGCCTCAACTCCTTTGCATGACCCCTTCAGTCCTGGGCTGTCAATTACAACCAAGGCTGCACCTTCACCAATGGCCTTCCCTGGCCTCTCACAGTGCCAAGCCTCGGCTGCTCTCCATGACCCCTTCATACCTTCAAATCCAGTACCACCTGGGTGACTCTTCCACATTACCAAGTACAGCTGTCACAGGAGGTACAACCTTGGCTATCTCTGGAACACAGCTGGTTATGCTTTCAGAAAACACATCCCGGGAGATTTCACCTCAGTGATGCTGGTCTCTTCTTAATCACCTCTAATTTCTTAGCTCCAGCTAACCAGTAGTCCCTTCTATTCTGGATTCTAAAGCCAGAGCCATGTGGCCAAAGCTGCCGAGTTCTGCTGCTTGCTGGGGCTGGAACATGACCCCCTTGTTTTATTACATTATCACTAGTTTTCTGTTTTCCCACTCCCTCACTGCCTACGATGGGCTGTCCTGGAACTTGCTCTGTACACTGACTTTGAACTCAGAGATCGGCATGGCTGTCTCCTAATCACTGGGATTAAAGATGTGGGTCACCTAGCCTGGATTTAAATTTTCCTTCACCCAGAACTTATTCTGTTCTAGTCTGGTCTTGAACTCAGAGTTCTGCTTGTCCTTGTCTCCTGGGATTAAAAGCTTGTACTACCTTGCCTGGATCTAAGTTTAGCTGGGTAGGATTTTGCCCCAAGGTCACTACTCCCTTAATTCAATTTAATATCCTTGAACACTGGATTCAGTTCCATTTTACTTCTGGGTACTCCTTTAATACTCCAACCATATATTTTTCCTTTCTCAGCTTGCTCCTTTTCATTAAAATGTTCTTTATAAGAGTGAACTTTAGTAACCACACAACAGAATCTACACCAGGCTGTTTTGAGACTTCCTGTTTCAAAGCAATTCATCTAAATCTCTTCACCTTAGTCTTAGGCAGCTCTTAGGGCCATGCCAAAAAGCAGCCACATTCACCAAAATACCACCAAACCAGTCTCTAGGCCACATACTGAAATTCTTTTCTTTTCTTTTTTTTTTTTTTAAGATTTATTTATTTATTTTATGTATATGAGTACATACTGTAGCTGTGGTTGTGAGCCTTCGTTCTGGTCATCCGTGCTCACTCTAATAAGTACACTGTAGCTGTCTTCAGAAACACCAGAAGAGGGTGTCAGATCTTATTACAGGTGGTTGTGAGCCACCATGTGGTTGCCGGGATTTGAACTTAGGACCTTTGGAAGAGCAGTCAGTGCTTTTACCTGCTGATCCATCTTATCAGCCCCCACATACTGAAATTCTTTTCCACTGAAACCTCTTGGGCCAGGTTAGCATTTCAAATCACCCCCAGCACCTTTGTCTTCCATATTCCTTCTAGGATAGCCCATTAAACCCCAATTAAAGCATCCCAGTGCTTTTCAAATCCAAAGTCCCCAAATCCACATTCTTCCAAATAAAAATGGTCAGGCCTATCACAGCAACACCCCAGTCCCTGGTACCAACTCCTGTCTTAGTTAGGGTTTTAGTGCTGTGAACAGACACCATGACCAAGGCAACTCTTATAAGGACAGCATCTAAGTGGGACTGGTTTACATATTCAGAGGTTCAGTCCTTTATCATCAAGGTAGGAACATGGTGGCATCCAGGCAGGCATGGTGCAGGAGGAGCTGAGAGTTCTACATCTTCATCTGAAGGCAGCTAGCAGAATACTGGCATCCAGGCAGCTAGGATTAGGGTATTAAAGCCCATGCCCACAGTGACACACCTACTCCAACAAGGCCACACCTCCAAATAGTGCCACTCCCTGAACCAAGCACATACAAACCATCACAGGTGGCATCACTCACAATGGACTGAGCCCTTCCCCATCAATCACTATCAATCACTAACCAAGAAAATGCCCTATGGCCAGAATTTTTTTTTTTTTTTTAAAGTATAGAATAGAGTTTCTTCAGGGCACGGGGAGGGCAGTTGAGAATGTAGTAGAGAGAGAGAGAGAGAGAGAGAGAGAGAGAGAGAGAGAGAGAGAGAGAGGAAGAAGGAGGAGGAGGAGGAGGCAGGCCATGAGCACGTGGTGGGGGAGGGGAATGAGGAGAGGGGGAGCAGGAGGGAGAGGGCAGGGGAGGGCAAGAAGGCTAGAGCCTGCAGCCAGATCTTATGGAGGCATTTTCTCAATTAAGTTCCCCTCTCTTCAGATAACTCTAGTTTGTGTATCAGGCTAACTAGTCAGCACAGTGGGATACCATCCTGGCAATCCAGGCAATATTCAAATTGGAAGAGTACCGTTTAAAGTGGGCAATAAACCTGGCTAATTTCTTACCGTATGACCTCACTCCCCTGCAGAGGATGGCGGTTGAAAGTTCAGTTTCACCACTGCTGTGTGGGCGAGTGTTTCAGGCCTGATTCACGGCTTAGATATGTGTTACTTAGCTGTGAGCGCAGCAGGACCTCCAAGGCGCAGAACTGGATGGACCAGACCAAGGATTCCCCAGGCAGTGTCACTCGGGCTCCGGCTCTGGCTCTGGCGGTCTCAGGAACTTAGAAGTAGGTGGAGAGGAGAGCCTAAGGTGATAGAGGGTGACACATGGTGGCAGATACCTGTAATCTCAGCATCTGGGAGGCTGAGGCAGGAGGATCTTGAATAAATGGCCAGCTTGGATCCTATAAAGTGAGGCCCTGTTTCAAACAAAAACAAGCAAAAAACCCAAACCAATGAAAAGTGTCTTAGCTGAAATCTGACATGAATGAACAACGCACAAAGCCCAAGGAAACCTGGAAGCAATTTATAGGAGAGAAAATTGCATTTTCCCGTTTAGACCTTAAGACCAGAACAAACTTTCTCTCCTCCAAAGTCATGAGGAAGGCAGACCAAACGTGGACGGCTGAAGGCTGCCTGATGTCATTAACTTCTTGCTACCATGGACTCGTCAGTAGTGTTGGTGTAAAAGGTCTAGTGGCTTTCATAATCCATGTTCTGACACCAGAGCTGTGTGCTCTTAATGAATTGGCGAGGCCATAAATTCCTTCATGGGGTTGTGCATCAGACCATCTTCTGGAGGTCTCTTCATAAGAAGACCCTTCTTAAACTCCTGTAAGCACCTGCTTAAGAGGCCCCACTTGTCACATCTCAGGAGCAGGACTCATTGCTCCCCCATGCGAGGAGTCTGGGACCTGCAGGCAGAGCCCCAGCTGTCTCTAGGTTGGTCAGATTTGTGGGCAGGCCAAAAGAGGGGGGTTAGGTTTGTGAGCACTTGAATTCAGTCAGTTCGCTTTGTTACCGTTTGAATTGGAACTGCCGTCCACCAGCTCATGTTTTGAATACTCGGCCCCCAGCTGGTGGGAATATTTTAAGAGCCGAGGGTCTACATGGTGCAAGTAGGGCTACTAGCGATGGGGCTCTGATGGACACTCCAGGCACCTAATTCTACTCCAGCTCCTTCTGCGTCCCGGCCCACCGCAATGCGAGCAGCTGCTGACCTCACAGCGCCACTGCCAGGAAGTCAGCCATGATGAGCTGTGAAGCTGCGAGCCAACCAAACCTTTCCTCCTTAAGTTGTTCCTGTATTTAGTCATAGGTGATGTATACTGATGTAATGGATACTGATTTTTTTTTAAAGTATTAATTTGTTTGTATATCAATTTATTTTAATTTTATATGTATGTTTCAGCTGCACCCCATACTTGTGCCTGGTGCCCACAGAGGCCAGCAGAGAGCTACAGGTCCTGGGAACTGGAGTTTATTTATAGATGGTTTAAACTGCCACTGGTTGTTAGGAACCAAACGCAAGTCCACTAAATACCTGACTCAGCCCTCTCTCCAACCTCAATGTACCTGCTTCTTACCCACAGCTAGGCTAGCGAAGAGCTGTACATTCCTGGCTTGAGAAGTCTTTCCTGACGAGAGAGCCTCTTTACCCTAAAGCTTCAAGGATCTTTGGGTCTTTTGACTAATCTGGCACCAGGTCCCTGGAGGCCGGAGAGATGCAGAACGAGGATTGGCCAGAAGTTGTCATAGTGACCCCTTAGGGATGGTGGTGACCCGGAAGCACTTGCTTCCTGATTAAAGTGCTTCCTTACGGACTAGAACCTAAGACGGAGCTTTAGGTACAGAAGGTCATGGGATCAAATGCACAGACCTTCTAACACTCCAGAGCTAAGGTTTTACAGGATAGGAATCCGGGACTTCGTGCTCTGTGTCCGGAGGTGCTGTTCTGAGCATTTTCCATACGTAGTTCTCCTTTTGGTCTCAGGTTGAAGTCGTAGACCTGAACTCGCGCTGTCTTCCCTCAGCCTGGCTCAAGGACTCCATGGGACTGCTGGTGTTTAAAAAAGAAAAAAAAAAAAAAAAGTGAAGAAGGAAAAATTGGCAGTAGCCCTATGAGTTAAGTCGACTTGATAAAATATTTCTTGTTTTCTCGAGTTTACATAGACCAAGTTTTCACTGTTGCTATGGGGTGGCTTGGCAGAAAGATGAAAATAAATCTGTGTAATTTATTTTTTTCCATGCGTCAAGTAGATTTCCGCTTGCTTCACACACACACATGCACACACACACACACACACACACACAGACGTGCGCACACATGCCTGCACATATAGGCTTTAATAAAATACTTAAACCCTTTCATGCACTCTGTGGAAGGAATAAATATGTACGGTACTTTCAACTTCTGTTCTTTGAAATACCATATGGTCCTCACCGTGGGCTTAAAATACTCTGGTGAGCGGATGCTTTCATGCACAGATAGCCAGGTGGAGTTTACACCCGCCAATCTCACAAGGTTAATTAATCCTTTAAAATAGAGCTTGGAGGGGTCCCTGCGTTTGGAGCTCACAGTCAGAGGGAGGTGGCCAGCCTCTCTGGCCGAGGAGTGAGTACAAAGGCAGCGGCCAGGAGGACAGGGCCGGGGCGCGTGCAGCCCGATGGAGCCTTTGATGAGTGCGCAGGCACTCAGATACTCACAGTTTGTGTCCTGCATAATCAGGATAACAGGCTCATGGGTTGCATGAATAAGTAAGTTTGTCATTGTGCTTAATTTCCCTCAAAAATAAAAGGGAGTAGGGGGAGAGAGGCTGCCCCTGTCTCTCAGGCTTCATGCATATTTATAAAGGGCAGGAAAGTGAGGCTGGGTGGCCGGGAGGTGTGCAGAGGAACCGGCCTGGAAGATCACTGCAGGGCGCCTCGTGTTTGCTCTGGGCCTGTTCTGGACCTTGGTTTTCTCCTCCGATCAGGAGCACGAAGATCTCTTGCCCCAGCTTTTGGTTCCCAAATAGGGTTATGCAAAGGAAGAGGACCAGAAGAAACCGATGCTGTGCTTGTGCCGTGTGTGTGTGTGTGTGTGTGTGTGTGTGTGTGTGTGTGTGTGTGTAACTGTAGCTGTGTTGTTTCACTATTGTAGTATTCTTTTAATCCTTGTTTATTCCAGTGTAAAAGCTACACTTTATTTTAAATAGGCTATGAGTTTTTGTTTTGTTTTGTTTTGTTTTTCGAGACCGGGTTTCTCTGTATAGCCCTGGCTGTCCTGGAACTCACTTGGTAGACCAGGCTGGCCTCGAACTCAGAAATCCGCCTGCCTCTGCCTCCCGAGTGCTGGGATTAAAGGCCTGCGCCACCAGGCCCGGCGGCTATGAGTTTTATAACCTTTTTTTTTCACCTCCCCTGACTCATTTCAAAGAAAATTCTGGAAACCTCAAAGTATCTGGTTGTCCTCTTTGCCAAGACTGGCCACACTGCCTAGGAGTGGGGAGAGGCTCCCGGACATCCCTTAGGTACACGGTTTGGGGACCAATCCCAGGTCTTTCTCTCAGTAACCAGCAGGTGGCACTTCTGAGCTTTCCTTTTGGCCACCCTCCTTTCCCACCCCAGGGTTCCATTTGTCTTCAGTAATACGCCACACGATCTCTTCTGATGCCCGTGCAGTGTGTATCACCCAGACCTCGATGCACCTCAGCTACACAGGGCAGGCTAGCGTAGCTGTTCCTCCTACCTAGGGCAGCCTACTCACCCCTCCTTCCACGCTAAATGCAGGGGGCTTCCAGGAGGAGGTGTCATCTTAGGTGACCTGCGCTCCCCGCTCCAAGACCCCAGAACGGGAAGACTGGACTTTGCTTGAGGGGATAAATGTCTTTCCACCCCTTGGAAAGGATACTGTCTGCTGACATTTCCTTGTCTCCCTGCCCTGTACACCATTGAGCATGTGTGTGTGTGTGAGCTAGGTGGTCCTCCCGGAGCCCCAGCTAGGTGACTCTAGCGTTTCAGAGGAAGGGGCGAAAGGGGGTTGTGTGAAGGCGTGGGTTCCCACTTTTAGCTCTGGGGCATGGGGTGGACACGGGAACCTGAGAGGGTCTCCAAGGGCACTCAGCAGAAAGGAGCTTCGGGTCGCTGCCCCTCATGCTGGGTCACTAGAGGAACATGATTCCAGACTCCCCCTTTTATGGCTGTCTAGAAGCCTGTCACACCTTCTGGGTCCGTGGCAGGATAAAGGATGAGGATGTGGCCGGAAGTGAGGGAGCATGCTGCCATGCTTGTGGAGGGAACATCTCAGCTGTTTTGGAAAGTGAAGGTGGCAGGTGCACTCCTGGGGCAGGTGCAGTTTTGGGCTGCTGGCCTACTCCACCACTCTGTGAGCAGGTGCTGGGAAAATACAACAGGGGGACTCCCCTCCCCCCTCCCCACATGTGCTGCTCAGTGCTGTGGGATGCTGTGGAGCAACAGAGCCAGGGCATCTCAGCCAGGGAGGGGAGATTAATTTGGGGTGGTTACAAGTGTCACCAGGAGCCATTCTGCAAGCCAGGAGGGAGGCCCAGGCTGCAGAGATCCATTCCCAGGGCTGCTGAATGACTAATGGCTATTGAGACATAATGTCCACCAAGTCACATCCGATTCTGTATTTAACGTTTAAATATTTAATTAATTAAATGTGCCAAATATTTAATTAAACACCATCAAAGCCACCAAGACATTCCACCGTGCATAATTCAAAGGCAAGCCAGCCTTCTCTCTAGGTTCCTGTCCTCCTCCCACAGTGGGGTCAGGTCCCTCTGTCTGGAGGGAAGAAAATCAGTTTGAGCCCAGTTCTGAGACTCAGAACACAGCCTTGGACACTGGTACGTGATTAGACATCAAGTTGGCTGGGCTGTAGACAGTTCCCATGGCTCCCCAAAGAGGTGTCCTTTCCCACCCCCTTTCTCCTCCATCCCTCCCTCCCTTTTCCCCTCCCCTCTCTCTCCTTCCTTCTTCCTTCCCTCTTGACACACAACTTTTCTCTCTTTAGTTCAGGATGGCCTGGGACTCTATCCTCCTGCCTCAGCCTCCTGAGTGCGGGGATTACAGATATGCACCGCCAGGCCTGCTTCTGCCTCTCCTACCTCAGTAGCACCTGCTCCCACTCCCAGTGACAGCGGTACCATCCATCATCTTGCCTAGGGAGCCATAGCTCCTCTTGTTGTATCTTACTCTGTTCTCACCTCACACTTCTCAAGCCTAGCTCATCACTGACTTCTCACTGTGGCCACACCAACTGGCTTTTAGAATGGGCACATATGAGCCAAGTGCACTGGTGCACGCCTAAAGTTCCAGCATTTGGGAGACAGAGGCAGGAGGATCTCTGTGAGTCTGAGGCCAGTCTGGTATGTATATAGTGAGTTCCAAGACAGCCTAAAAAACAATGAGACTGTGTCTTGAAAATAAAAACAAAAACAAACAAACAAACAAACAAACAAATGGGTGCACAGCCAAAGTCCATCTAATTAGAATGATTCTGGGACATCTGGACTTTCAGTGAGAAAGAACATGAAGGAGATCAAAATGAAGACAGCGAGGATAGACTTCATGGGATTTCAGCCCAGCCCCTAGTCAGTAGGGACTCTTTGTGACAGGTTATTTCTCCGATGGCTGAACGAGCCAATTCAAGCCAGATTAGATTACATCAAAGGCAGGTTTATTGGGAATTTTTGCAGAGTTCACTGGTCCCAAGCATTGAGGCTAAGGGAGTCACCATGGGGAGAGGTGGGGAGGGAGAAGAGAAAGAAAGGGCTTGCACAAGGAGAAAGAAAAGAAAAGAAGGAAGAAGAGGGAGAAGAGGAGAGGGAGGAGAGAATGAAATGCAAAATGTCTGGATTATATAGAAAAGAACCCTCGGGCTGGAAAGTTCTAAGTTGGGGGTAGGGTGTGCCAGGTAGGGACTGAGGGATGCTGGGAGAACCTGGAGGCCAGGTCAGCTTGGTACTTAAAATATGTACCTCAGTGCCTTGTCCCAGGGTCTGAAAGCAAACACTTTGTTCCTCCATGATTTCTCTACCTGTAAAGTGTATGTGTGTGTGTGTGTGTGTGTGTGTGTGTGTGTGTGTGTAGTGTGTATGTGATGTGTGTGTGTGTGTGTGTGTGGTGTGTATGTGATGTGTATGTGTGTGTTTGTGTGTGTGTGTGTGTGTGTGTGTGTGTATAGTGTGTGTGGTGTGTATGTGGGGTGTGTGTGGGGGTAACTGGGCTTCTTGGTACTATATTTTTCCTTGCTAAATACAGATTCACTCCTTTATTTCTGTATTGGTACTCTGTTATCAGCCTTACTAAAGTTCTGGACCACGGAGGGGGAAAGTACAGCTAGTTCCTTTAGAGAGACACAAATAGACGGGTGTCTAATCCATTTTCTGTTTCTGTAACCCAATTCTTGAGACTTCTTCAGAAAAGAGATTTCATGACTCATACGTCTTCTGTGGTTGAGAACTCCACACTGGGTCGCATCTGGTGGCTTCTGACGAGGCCTTTGCTGCTCTAGGCATGGTGAATACCCTAACATATCAGGAGAGGGTAGATTGTACGATCTTCCTAACCCAGGTCGGACCTGTTCAATAGACTTCCTAACTTTAGCAGCTCTGGCCCCAACTGTCCAGAAGTGTCCTCCTACACAGAGTTAAAAACACTGACACTGAAGCCCCACCTCTATGCTCCTGGCTTAACTGGAATAGGATATGGCCCGTGCTAGTCTACCTGGGAAGCTTCTGCATGCGTCAGTAACTCCTGATTTTGATTTCCAGCCCCCATTAGAATTCCTGGTCTTCTCTTGGCTCTAGCCCAGCATGTGAACAAATGTGAGGGACAGTACTTCCTCTTTGATTTCCCTGTCCACACTGCCCTTCTTCTCCCGAAAAGTCTTAGAGAGTCCAGCTTGCAGTAGAATGCTTGAGAAGGGGCCCTTTAGCCTTCAGGGCCTCCCAGCACGTGGGAACTTACCTCTATTTACCCTATACCCCTTACACCCGGGAAATGGAACTTAGCAGACTGTGTGGCCTGGGAGGACACTGCCAGCCCTGGACAGAAGAGAACAATGACTAGTTTGCACACTTGGGCTGAATTGCCACAAATCACGTAGATCTGTCATCATCAGGGGACACCAGCAAGCCTACCCATATGGTATACTAGAAAACCTCCCTTCCCCCCAAAAAAGTCTAATGGAAGAGCCTGGGATGAGGAGGAAGTGCAAACTCAATAAGAACATAGCACTGAGGAAGACAGGGAATGGAACTCAGAGAGTAAAAATTCCCACAGAAGTTCCTCAGGCGACACTGCAGTGGGGCTGTGACTGGTCAGAACCAAGAGCTGCCTGAGAACTCTCAATTGAAGAATTTCCTAGGACCCTATGGCTTCACCATGGCTGTGGGAGAAATGTCTTGGTTGTTGATTGCTGTGGGAAGGCCCAGCTGATGTGTTTTAAAAAAGATAAAGAGAGGGGGAATATGTTCTATGGTGGTATGGAGAGGTATGGGGGAAGGAGGTGTCTCAGCAGGCCCATGCTGAGGCATCCCTTCCCCCTGAGGGACCAGGCACACCAGAGAGAGAGAGAGAGAGAGAGAGAGAGAGAGAGAGAGAAAGGGGGAGGGGAGGGGGAGGGAAAGGGAGAGGGAGAAGTAGAGGAGTAGAGGCAGGCCATGAGCACATGGGGGGGGGGGAAGGGAAGCAGAGAAAGAGCAAGGGAGGAGCAAGAAAGCAAGGAGGGGGCAATCAAGCACCCCCCCTTTTTGTTTTTCAAGACAGGGTTTCTCTGTGTAGCCCTGGCTGTCCTGGAACTCACTCTGTAGACCAGGCTGGCCTCGAACTCAGAAATCCACCTGCCTCTGCCTCCCAAGTGTTGAGATTAAAGGCAAGCGCCACCACGCCAGGCTCTAAGCAACCCTTTTATAGTGCATTAGGCATAACTGGCTGTTGCCAGGTAACTGTGGGGCGGAGCTTAGACAGAATGCTAACACCTGCCTCTGTGGCCTGTATCCCCTCTGGGAAGGTGGTTCTGGCTGGGGGTGGAGACAGACAGAGAGACACAGAGACCAAGAGAGAGAAGGTCAGAAAGGGCGGGGAGGGCAGAGACAGAGGGAGAGGGACAGAGAGAGACCGACAGACAGACAGGCACAGACAGAGGAAGTCAGCACCATTCTTCCAAGTTTTGCCTCCAGTTCCTCCTTGAGTTTCTGCCCAGACTTTTCTCCGTGCTGGGCTGGGAGTGTAAGACGGAATAAACCCTCCCCTCCCTAAGTTGTTTTTGGTCCTGGTGTTTATCACACCAGAAGGAAGCAGAGCCGGTGAGGAGGAGGAGGAGCTGAAAACAGGAAGCCTTTTCTCCATCTCCAACTCAACCAAGCCCAGCCTGCGGGGAATCCTGGAATCCCAGCACCCCGGAGGCAGGAGAAGGGAGAGTTTGAGGCCAACCAGGGTTGTAACAGAGTGAGAAGGTCTCGAAACCCAACCTCTATGAGTGGCTTTTGGGTCGCTGTGACTGAGTACCTGGCAGCAACCACAAATGGGCGTGTCCTTGGTTCTTTTCTGTTGATGTGATCAAATATCCCAACAAAACTAACTCAGGAAAAAGCATTCATGTTATGTTGTGTTTTATAGAGTGCTGTATGGGGAGGGCGGAGGGGTACCTCATGCTGAGGCCTCCCCCTCCCCCCAGGTTGCAGTTAGTAAAGTCTAGTATAGACTAGACTTTATTTAGGGGCATGGGAAGGGGAGTTGAGAAGGGAGTAGCGGAAGAGGAGAAGGAGGAAGAAGAAAGAGAGAGAGAGAGAGAGAGAGAGAGAGAGAGAGAGAGAGAGAGAGAGAGAAGAGGCTGGCCAGGAACACAGGTGGAGAGAGGGGGAGGGGAGGGGGAAAGAGGGAAAAAGGGGTTAGGGAAAAAGAACAGAGAGTCAGAGTCAGAGTAAGGGGGTAAGAGAGAGGCCAAATAGCCCCTTTTATAGCAAGCCAGGCCTATCTGGCTGTTGCTAGATAACTGTTGGGCAGAGCGTAGAAGGAATGCCAACAAATTAGTTCATGGTTTAAGGGCTAGTCCATTACCGCACGGATGCCAAGGCAGGCAGAGTGTGAAACATCCATAGTCAGAAGAGAGCATCGAACACAGGCTGCTGCCCAACCTACTCTCTCCATCTTACACAGTCCAGGATCCCTGAACAGGGAATGGACTCGCCCACAGTGGGTGAGCCTTCCCATTACAACTGAATCACAATCAAGAGAATTTTCCACAGTTGTCCCCAGAGGCCCTGCTCCAGATTCCATGGAACCTACCACCAACAGCCTCCTTGGGAAGGAGGGAGTCTCCCAATTTCCTGGAGCATGGTCATCGAGTAGGGAAGGGAATGGCAAGAATAGAACTGCAGAAATTCTTAGGTGGAGCCAGGCCCTGAAGCTGGATGGAAAGGAATCAGGAGTAACACACCCTCAAAGCTTTCATTTCTTCCAGCCAGGCCCACGGCCTTCCACAACTGCACCAGCATCTGGGAGCAAAGTGTTCAAAACGAGCCTGTGGGGGGAACGTTCCAGATTCAAACCGCGACGCAAACGAAAAACAAACAAGGATGAAGTTAATGAGAATAAATATAAAAGCAGCCAGCGAACTCAGAGGAGGAGATGTGCTGAGAACCGCAGGTGTCCTGGAGGGTCGAGGGGAGCGACACTTCACTGGAGCAGACAAGTGCGCACGCATGCGATGTAACCCATGTGCAGAGCAAACCCTGGCATCTAACACTCAAAGGAGAGGGGTTCAAAAAAAAAAAAAAAACAAAAAAACAAAAAAAAAGAGAAAGGGGGAAATATGGATAGAGGGAAAACAAGAATTGAACAATTAATTAAAGAGCATTTTCTGAGCTTCAGGAAGACTTGATTAAAGGGGCCGATAAAGTTCCAGAAAGGATTAATTAAAGCAAGGCATATACTTAGCCAGACCCTGGTGTAATTCCAGAATTATAAACTTCCAGACAGAAAGGGAGGCTACTAACAAAGGAAAAGAAAATTGGCTTCAGGTCCAGTGTGGTGGCACACAGCTGCAATCCTAGCAGCCACGGAGCTGGGGCAAGTGAATTGTGAGTTCGAAGCCAGTGTGGGCAAATTTGTGGGCTCTTGTTTAGAAATGAAAAGGGAAAGGAAGAGAAGAAGAGGAAAAAAGAAGACAAGGTAGCTGGGAAAACATCAGGTTAGCATTGACTTTCACATTGGTTCCCCTTACCCTGGACGGTGGGATCCCGGGAAAAAGACCAGACTCCTGAGTGACAGGACAGGGAGTAGCCCAGGAATCTCACTTCCCTAGGAGGTATCATTTGCATATCAGGGAAAAGGATGGCCAGCTGTGCTGATTGGTGTTAAGTCAACTTGACACAAGCTAGAGGCATTCAGGAAGAAAGCCCCCCCCCCGCCCCCGCATTGAAAAAAAAAAAAAAATGTGACCCTGTGTTGCATTTCCCTGATTGGCTGTGTGTAAGGACCAGTTGGCGATGCTCACCCCTGGGCAGGTGTCTTGAGGTACCCATTCTACATTTCTAAAGGATATGCTCAAGGCAACTCTGATTCCTTGCCCCCAGCCCCCGAATGATGTAACTATGGTGAGATAATTAAGGGCTCGCTCCGACTTTTGTAAACCCATTTATCGCTGCGGACCAGGGGGAGAAAGACAGCTACTTACCAGCCGAGAAGAGGAGAGCCGTTTTCCAGGCAGCTGCAAATGCCGCACCTTTAAAGACCCTTCTCGCAGCCCCTTCTGGGTGGCGCACCTTCGACTTGGCTTTGAAGCTGTCTTTCCGCTGGCAGTATTCACCTAATTATAATTTGGAGTAAGCCCCGGGGTCTTTTCCCGGTGGTTTCGAACTCTGTAACAGTGGCAGGTTGAGTAAGTGAAGAGCAAGACAGCAAAGGGCATTCCTCCGTGGCCTCTGCATCAGTTCCTGCCTCCAGGTTCCTGCTTGAGCTCCTGCCCTGACTGCTGTTGAGAAGAGACCGTGATGTGGAAATGGAAATGAAATGCATCCTTTCCTCCCCGAGTTGCTTTTGGTCATGATGTCCTATCACAGGGTCGGAAACCTAACTAGTACACCAGAGGTTTTGAAGCACACGGGGTCTGTCAGAGGTTTTGAAGCACACGGGGTCTGTCAGATTCTCTCTGAAGACAAAGTTGGAGAAGCGCTACATCCCCCAAACCGTTAACTGGGACTTAGTGAGAGAGAGCAGATCCTGACCTAGAGACTGATTCTGAGATACCCAACGTGAAGGGTGAGGGAGCATCACCAAGGGAACGGAGCACAGAAGAGAATGGCTTTGAAAGGTAAGAGAAGCACCAAGTACAGGACACCGTAGGTGGGGATCCCTACATCTATGTCCCACTTTGACAAGTAGGTCCTCCGATGCTTGCTTGGATGGTCTTCTCTTCAAGAAGCGGATCTTGGAGCCAGAGAGCTGGCTCAGAAGTTAAGAACGCTTACTGCTCTTGCAGGGAGAGGGTTCTGATTCCCAGCAACCACTCAGCAACTCACAACCATCTGAAACTCCAGGTCCAGGAGATCTGATGCCCTCTTCTGGCCTTTATGGGCACTGCACATAAAGCTTTTATATAAAGCTTTTAAATATGTCACACACACACACACACACACACACACACACACAGAGTTTTAAAATTAAAACTATCACTTTAGAGGCTGGAGAGATGGCTCATTGGTTAAGAGCACTGACTGCTCTTCCTGAAATCCTGAGTTCAATTCCCAGCAACCACATGGTGGCTCACAACCAACCGTCAGTAATGGGATCCAATGCCCTCTTCTGGTGTGTTTGAAGACACCTACAGTGTACTCATATACATTTAATAAATAAATATTTCTTTAAAAAATCTATTACTTTAGTAAATATTTGATTATAAATGTTTTCCATAATATTTGGTTTCATTTGTCAACGTTCAGTGCTAATAAAGCTATTATTTGCATTGTGTGTAAAAGTTCCCAAATGGATTCCTGTCAAATAATGTTTGCTTTGTCTCCCAGCACAGCAGCCTTGGCTAGTAGTGGCAGTGCCCCCTACTTCTTTTAGAAAGTGGAAGACCCCGATGGACAAAGATGTAGGAGATTTTAATAATTCCATGAGGATCTTAATTTAGGAGTTGAGTTTAATTGAAGTCAAGGGATTAATACCAATTAAGGTTGTAACCACTACTCTATACTAGGGAACAACCATTCTACTGTGTCCCTTTCTGTCTCCTGGACATCCTTAAACATCAAACATATTATTGTCTACAAGTACATTCTTAGGCAATGTGAATGAGAGCCACACTCTCTGGTTGTTTTCTAGTTAAAACAGAAAGCGCCAGTTTTAAATATGACTCCTTGTGGGAGTGCAAGTTGGTACAATCACTATGGAAACGAATATGGCAGCTCCTCAGAAAATTGGGAATAGTTCTACTTCAAGACCCAGCTATACCACTCCTGGGCATATACCCAATGCTCCACCACCCCACCAGGACACTTGATCAACTATGTTCATGGCAGCTTTCTTTGTTAACAGCCAGAAACTGGAGACAACCCAGATGTCCCTCAACCAAAGAATAGATAAAGAAAATGTGGTACATTTATACAATGGAATATTGCTTAGCTCTTAAAACATGATATCATGAAATTAGCAGGCAAATGGATGGAACCAGGAAAAAAAAATTATCCTGAGTGAGGTAACCCAGACCCAGAAAGACACACATGGTATGTACTCACTTATAAGAGGATATTAACTATTAAGTATATGATAATTAAGTTACAATCCATGAAAAAGACCCTGCTCTTTTCTGGAGGGAGAAGAGGTGGGGAGTGGATCTGGGGATTCACTGGGGGAAGTGGGAGGGGTGGGGGAGACGAGGAGGAGTAGAGGGAGGGGCGCTGTCATTGAGATGCATCGTGTGAGAGAAGAGTAAATGAAAAAGAATAAAAAGTGACCCTCCCTGAGCACGACAAGCAAACTTATGATCATCGAACATTAAGCAGCTTTCTTAATACCTGGGTGACAACAAGGACTAATGACATTTACATAAAAACCTAGGAATGTGGGCTAAGTTTCAATTAGAGGGAAATTTACAGTAAAAAAAAATGAATATGAAATAGAAAAAATAGAAAAATGATTTCAGTTTTTCCCCCTTTATTTTTTTTTTTTAAGGCAGGATCTTACTATGTAACCCAGGATGGCTAGTAATGTTTTTCCCTTTTATTCATTTAATTAATTAATTTATTTATCTGTATGTGTGTGAGTGTTTTGCCTGTATGTGTATCTGTGCACCACATGCGTACGTACCTGGTGCCTGTGGAGGTCACAAGAGGATGTTAGGTTTCCCTGGAACTGGGATTATAGACAGTTGTGAGCCACTCTGTAGGCAATGGAAATTGATACCAGCCCTCTGCAAGAACAAGGAGTGCTCTTAACTGGTAAGCTGCCTCTCCAGTCCCTCCCACCAGGCTGCTTCCTCTTCCTCTTCTTTCTGTCTCTCTGCCTCTCTCCCGCTTCCTCTCTCTCCCCTGTCAAACCTATTTTTATTTGTCTGTTATTTTACATGTGTGTAAGTTGTTTTACCTGCACGTATGTCTGCATACATGTCAGTGCACTGTCAGTGGAGGCCAGCAGAGGACATCAGATTTCCTCAAACTAGGGTTACAGCCGGCCTTGAGCCACCATGTGGGCGCTGGGAACCAAATCCAGGTCCTTTGGCAAAGCAGCCGGTGCTCTTAGCATCTGAACCATCTCTCCAGTCTTAGGCTTCCATCTCCTCATCTGCTTGCCTCAGCCTTGCCAGCCCTGGAGTTAACAGGCAGGGGCTGCCAAAATCAACTCACTTAAATCATTGAGGAAATTAGAGAAAGAAGAAAAGTAGCCGGGCGTGGTGGCGCACGCCTTTAATCCCAGCACTTGGGAGGCAGAGGCAGGCGGATTTCTGAGTTCGAGACCAGCCTGGTCTACAAAGTGAGTTCCAGGACAGCCAGGGCTATGCAGAGAAACCCTGTCTCGAAAAACAAAACCAAAACCAAAACCAAAACAAAACAAAACAAAACAAAAAAAAGAAGAAGAAGAAAAATAACAGTGGGAGAGAATTAATAGGAAATTTCCAAAGAATTAGAAAACTGAAAATAATATAAAGATAAATGAACACAAATAATGCTTGTGGATCATGCTTTTGTTTTGTTCTGTTTTTTAAAATTGGGTCAGTGAGACAGCTCAGTGGGTGAGAGCACTCACCACAGGCCCCACAACTGAGTTGGATCCCGGAACCCATATATATACAGGTGGAAGGGAAGAACTAGCTCCCCCATTTTCTGACGTGCACAGACCTGCTGCAGCACACACTGCATGGTAAAAGAAGTCTACAAAGAACTGGCACAGAGTAAGGTCCCTGTGGCGGTTTGAAGAAGAATGCCCCCATACACTCAAATGTCTGACCTGGGCCATAGAGACCTATTAGGAGGTGTGGTCTTGCTGGAGGAAGTGTGTCAATAAGGCGTGGCCATTGAAGTCTTCTGGGAAGCTCCAGTCAGCTCTCTCCCTGCTGCCTGATAATCCTGATGTAGATCTGTCAGCTCCTTCCCCAGCACCACGTCTGTCTGCCACCATGCTTCCCTTTAGGAGGATAATGGAGTAAACCTCTGAAGTGTAAGCCAGCCCCAATGAAAGGTTTTCCTCATGCTATCTCCTCACGGCAATAAAACTGTACCTAAGATAATCACAGTTATGAGGCCAGGCGTGGTGGCGCACGCCTTTAATCCCAGCACTCGGGAGCCAGAGGCAGGCAGATTTCTGAGTTTGAGGCCAGCCTGGTCTACAGAGTGAGTTCCAGGACAGCCAGGGATACACAGAGAAACCCTGTCTCGAAAAACAAACAAACAAATCACTATTATGAAGAGAAACAAAGACTACGGAGGAGCAATTTGAATAAGAAGAAAACAAAATGACCAAAGGTTGTATGGAGGATGAGCCCATCTTTCTAATGCTCAGAGAAATGCAAATTTAAATCAATAGTATATTTCATTTATTACACTGATGACAACTAAGCATTTTGACAGTGTTGGGAAAGTATGAAAAAAAAAAAAGATGCTTATAAACTGTAAGAATGTGAATCAAGCCGGGGATAGTGGTTCCTGTCCATAACCTCAAACATCAGGAGGATGAGGTGGTAACAGGACAGGACCCTAAGTTATGAGGAGAAGAAGGGAAAAGAGGAAGAGGGGGAGGAGGAGGAAGCCAAGGAGGGCAAAGTGGGGGAGTAGTGGGGGAAGAGGAGGGGGGTAGGGGAAGAGGAGGGGGTAGGGGAAGAGGGGGGNAGGGGAAGAGGGGGTAGGGGAAGAGGGGGTAGGGGAAGAGGGGGGTAGGGGAAGAGGGGGGGTAGGGGAAGAGGAGGGGGGTATTTTTTGTTTTTTTTTTTTAATGTGTCTCTAATGCCCTGAGCTACAGGTAACTATACTTAAGGATCAGAAGACATTCTATAAAAGTAAAGACCATGGAGAGCTCACAGACATACGACTGTGTCACACACCACACACGCACGTACACACATACACACACACACACACACACAGTGCTTTGACTTCAGTCCCATGAGGATATGAATGCATTGGAGGTAAAGTCCCCCTCCCCCACCATTTTCGCCAGCACTTTCAGATAGAAGCCGAGACCTTGACTTCAGCCTTCTAAAAACACTCAGTAAATGACCCAGCAGATTCACAGCTCGCCCAGAATCCCGACTGCAGACCTGTGAGCCAGGTAGACATCGCTCTAAGCACTGAATCCATGCTAACTTGCTCTTGTGGAGTAGCGGAGAAATAGACTCATGTACGGGGGTGGGGGGGACCGGAGAGATGTCTCAGCTGTTAGCAGCACCTGCTGGTCTTGCGGAGGACATGGGTGTGACTCCCAGCATCCACATGGCAGCTCACAACTGCCTATCACTCCAGCTCCATGGACTCTGTTGATTTTTGGACTTTGCTGTCACCTGCACACACACACACACACACACACACACACACACACACACGGAATCAAATGGAAGATATGATAAAGGCAGTGTTGTCCTGGGACAAGACCCTAATTAACGTGTACGATTTTGAAATGTGGTAAATCTTGAAACCATGCACAGTTAGTTTCCCAGGCTTTCTTTCCTTACTGCCACAGCCGTCGGTTTGTGGTGTCTACAAACATCTCTACCTAACAGAGACCCAGAGAGACCCAGGGGGTGAGGGCATCAGAGCAGAAAGAACAGCACCAGAGCCAGCATGGTCCCAACAGCGTCTCCCCAAGTTCTACATTCTTGACCTAGGGGCTTGCCTAGAATCCTTCAGTGAGAGGCTGGGGACGTAGCTCAGTGACTGGCAGTGACGGCATGCACAAACCCTGGGTTATTAAGTCAGCATCAAAAAGGAAAGGAAATTTTTTTACTTTTCTATTTCTCTGCATCATGCACTATGCCCTTGATAGCTGTAGAGAGTTGGTTCCTTCTACAAATCATCCCAACCCTTGCACATGATGGTTTGCTGTTTGTATACAACCCTTGTGCACACACCCATGTTCTTTAAGCCCCTCTAAGTGACTTCTGATGCCTAGTGCCATGTAAATAGCTGCTTAATGCATTGCTTAGGGAACAAGGATAAGAGAGTCTATATGTGCTCAATACAGAGGCAGTTTAGGGGTGAATATTTTCAATCCGTTGAATCCAGGGGTGACTTCACATACATTCAGGGATGATATTTTTATTTTTTTAAAGATCTATCTATCTATCTATCTATCTATCTATCTATCTATCTATCTATTTATTATATGTAAGTACACTGTAGCTGTCTTTAGACACTCCAGAAAAGGGCACTTGATCTCATTTCATGTGGTTGCTGAGATTTGAACTCAGGACCTTCAGAAGAGCAATCAGTGCTCTTAACCACTGAGCCATCTCTCAAACCCTGATATTTTGTTTTATTTCAATTATTCCTTCATTTTCTAAGGACCTCAGAATACTTGTAATATGCACACACAATACTGCAAAATGTGTAAAGTTCCCCCCTCATTTATGACCAGAGAAGCCCTAACTTCTGACCCAATCAGTGGCCTAGTCTAGGTTAGCCCAAGCCGAGTAGTCAGTGGCAACTAGTGAAGGCTGCCAGGTCTGAGTTTCCTGTAACTCAGCCTCCCTCTTTGGGGGTTGAGCACACATGTAATCTTGACTAGGTGGGTTTTTTACGGAGGTCTTATTAGTGTAAGGTTTGTAATGGTCAGGGTGGGGCTCTTTATTTTTTAGCCTCTTAAAGGCTATAGCTGTGACAACTCTCTAAGGTCACTGGCTAAAAGGTCCAAGTCCACATCTTCCCCTCATCCCCCTCCCCCGCACCCCCCCTCCCGACCCCTGCCTTCTTCTCTGACGTGCCCCTCCTACATGATTTCAGTTCCACCTGGCTTCAGTTTCCCTCTCTGTGGAATGGCGTTCAGAGCACTCATGACTCTCCGTTGGGTTTTCAGGGGCAGAGGATTCTGGCCCTGTACTGATGGTGTGTGGTTTGATCTCCACACCCCTCACCCAGTACTCACACTGAGCTCAGAAAGGGCCCTGGGATTTACAGGCATTTGGTCCCATTTATCCTATAACAGCGCTCTGGGCTAGAAGAAGCCTCTTTTAACCGTGATGGCGCTCAGTGGGGCCTAGCTGGGCGTTAAAAAAAACCCGGGCAGACCGCAGGGGGCTCTGATCGGCCCTGTGCCACCCGTCGGAAGTCGAACCAGGTGACGCCTCGGGGTTGAAGTGCCTGAAATGGTAAGGAGGGAGAGAACGTTCTAATCCGCCTGGGTAGGACAACCCAGTCACTTTGGCGGCCCGGGGCTCGCCCACGCTGGGTCCCCGCAGGGGCTGATTGCTCGGCTCCCTAGCTACAGACCAAGCCAATCAGCGCGCTCGCGCCGCGAACAGCAGGCGGCGGCTCGCCAAGGGCGGGAGGGGTGGGACAGCGGGGAGGGCTCTCGGGTAGCACACCGGCGGGCCAAGGCGCCCAGCTCCCGGGGGTGCACCGCGGGTGGGCTCCGCAGGTCTGGCCGGGGCAGCGCTCCCTTGCGGTCACGGGATCACAAGGCATCTGCTGCCATCTGGTGGCTGCGCTTCGGCAGCTGCGGCGCCAGGGTTTGTAGGGCTTACAGGGCTCACAGGGCTTGCAGATCCCTGCTCATCCTTCAGCCACGCCACACAGCCAACAGTGTCCACGCTGCCACCTCTCGTCCTGCTCGGGATTCTCCCAGCAGAGTGAGAAAGCCAGCATCTTCAAGGAGGCCGTGTGTACCAATGACGGCCCAGAGAGCTGGGAGGCAGGCTTGGAATGCCCCAGCTGTGAACGCTTTTTCATTCATCTGTAAGTTGGAGCGGATAGTAGTGCATGCCTTGGGGAGCCTTGGATTCAGGTCAAGATCCAGTACATGGTCAGAGTGCGCACTAACTGTTCCTGAGTGTCTTAGTTAGGGTTACTATTGCTATGATGAAAACCATGACCAAAAGCAAGTTGGAGAGGAAAGGGTTTCTTTGGCTCACATGTCCACATCGAAGTCCATCATTGAAGGAAGTCAAACAGGACAGGAGCCTAGAGGCAGAAGCTGATGCAGTCGGCCATGGAGGGGTGCTGTTTACTGGCTTGCTCGTTGTGGCTTGCTCAGCCTGCTTTTTTACAGAATCCAGCCCCAATGACTCAAGGATGGCACCACCCATAGTGGGCTGGACATCCCCCATCAATTACTAATTAAGAAAATGCCCTACAGCAGGATGTTTGTTAACGGAGGCATTTTCTCAACTGAGGTTCCCTCCTTTTAACTTTAGCTTACGTCAAGTTGAAATAAAACTAGCCAGCACACTAGGATAGACTGCAGATGCCAGGCATGTGCAAGGCACAGGATGAAACACACACTCACACACACATGCTCACACACATGCTCACACATATGCTCACACACAGCACTCACAGACAGATGAGTTCAAGAACTGACCATGTTTTGGATTTTTCACTTTTGTATCTGTGAACTGGGGATACCAATGCTGGCTTCCACCCCAAGCTTGGGTAACTACTATTCCCAAGATAGATCTATTGGTTGTCCTGGGACTCCTAGACTTTTCTTCTAACTGTAAGCCGATTCTCCACCACTCTGCAAGCTCTCACGGCTGAGTCCAAACCTGGAGGTTCTACCTCCTGTCTTACAGATAAGGCTTTTTTTCCTGTCTCCAAACCCTCTCTCCAGGGTCACAGACTAAAAGGTCCAAATATAGGACAGATCATTTTCTCTGACCCTTTTCAACGAGGCTCTACAGGGGCAGCCGCCTCACCCCCTCTAATGAGACATGGTAGGAGGAGTCAGGTGGTAACAGTACTTACCACCAAGTCTGATGACCTGAGTCTGATCCCCAGGACCCATGTGATGCAAGGAGAAAAAGGACTTCCTTTTCTGACACACGAAGAATGAATATAGTAATACAAATTTTAAAAAAGATGTGATAAATTGAAGGGTAGTAAACACCTCTCCAAAAAGGGAAGTTGTCAGATGTGATGGCACAGGCCTGTGGTCCCAGCATCCAAGGACCTGAGGCTGGAGAAGAGGCAGGGGAAGGGAAGAGGGGAGAGAGAGAGAGAGAGAGAGAGAGAGAGAGAGAGAGAGAGAGAGAGA
>NC_034590.1:10998148-11004372 GCF_900095145.1 Mus pahari | reverse complement strand
AGAGAGAGAGAGAGAGAGAGAGAGAGAGAGAGAGAGAGAGAGAGAGAGAGAGAGAGACTCCGGAAAGCCTGCAAGCAGCCACTGTCCCAGAGACATGCTGAGCAGGTGGCTGCACACAGTGTCCATGGCTTCTCAGCATTGCAGCAGCAGGAGGGCTGCAGAGCGGGGTGTGACAGCCAGGTACAACCTGGACAAAGTGGGATGTCTCAGTAGTGCCAGTGCCTAGTGCTCTCAGCCTGTGGAAACGCCGGCTCCAATTCAAAGGTATCAAATATTTGCTTAGCTGTTCAACATTTCTTCAAATAATATACTCACAACTAATTCATATCTAGACTCAACGTCTTCATCTCTCTCCAGCCTCCCTCCTGGATTAGCTGTCTTGTCTATTCTGGGAGAAAATTGCCCTACATTCTAAAAATAGGCCTTGCAGCCCGGACACCGGCATGTACCATCAGAGAAGGCTTTATTTATTTATCTTGAGAGCTGTCCTCTGGGGACAGCTGCAGTCGAGCCTGGGGACACATTCATCAAACAGCTCAGGTCCATGTAGGGGGCTGGGACCATTGAGATCTGTGCTCCTTGCTGCCTTCAAAATAGGCCGTGGTCTGTTCCTGAGAATGCCCTTTGACACTTGGGCAGGGAATGGGTTCTCAGAGACAGGACCCTCTCTTCTCCAAATAGGGTTCCTTTTGCTCTTGGGGGTTAGAAGCCCAAGATCCAGGACCCAGCAGAAATGAAAGAATGCTTATGATGGGGTCATGGAAAGTAGGGGCCGACTCTGGGTGTAACGGGGCCCTAAGTCTAAAGTTGGAGCCTAAGGAATGCTCACTTCCAGTTTTTGCTCTCCCCAGTCTCTTGGTATTCTCCTGACTGATTCCTGATAGTCTGCAAAGACTGGCTGCCGTGCTCCCAACCCGGAGGTTTTGCTGGCTGCCGTGCTCCCAACCCGGAGGCTTTGCTGGCTGCCGTGCTCCCAACCCGGAGGCTTTGCCCGTGGCCTCCTGCATTATACAGAAGGGCAGACAGGCAGCTTCCTTTAAACCTCACGACATCCTGGCTTCCTCTGTGTCTCCTTATGCTATCACAGAGTGGGATACAAAGCCTTCACTTTACCCTCAGTGCCTCCTCCTTTCTGTTGCTCTAAATGAAACCAACCAGGACTTCATTCCCAGTTTCCCCGGCTCACTTAGCACTACCAAGACCTTATGGTAAGCTCCTACGGTGTGGCTAGCTCCAGATAGGACTCTTGTCACTTCACACTTCAGGAGGGGGCAGGAGTTACTCAGTCCATCATTCAACCAGCCAGTCTCGGTAATTACTTCATCAGGGCTCTGGCAGTGACCCCATAGCCACAGAGAGCGTAGCCTTTGCTTTCAACAGAGCTGGGCTTTGAGTTGCCATCCTCCTGCCTCAGGCTCTCATCTAACTGGTGTCGAATGGAACAAAATCCCCCCAAAATGTGAGTGTCTCTAGGAGGCATGTCCACTTGTGGTATAACTCCCAGTGCCAGTATTCACCCAGTTACAAAGACATTTCTTCCCTTTTAGTCTCATATACACAGTCAGCTAATGCAAAATGAAATTCCATGTGATTTTTTTTTTTGCTTGTTTTTAAGTCCATTGGGCACATTGTGGCTGATCGCTGCTCTGACATTTTTCTTCCCTCATTAAGAAAGACGCCCCTGGTGAGTTACCTGCACTTGGTTCAGAGCAGAAAATAAATATCGTTGGCATCCACTTTCCTGTGCTCTCTGGGTGTAATTAAGAGGGAGGCACCTGCAGAAGAGGGAAACAGAGTGGAAAGCAGGCTAGTGGGTACTGTCCATAGGATCTCCTGCAGTGGGTTGGGTGGGCAAGCCTTCAGAGAGCTATGGTGTAAGCCAGGGGTCCAAAGTGTCCGACTTGCCTCAGCCGCTCAGTCCAGGTCTGGGAGAGGGAGAGATGAAGCCTGTCACATAGGGCTGTTTAATTGAACAGAGCCTGTGGATGAAACTGAGATTTAAGAGGGATAAGGAGATATGCAAGGAAGGATAGGAGAGCCTACGGAATACTCGGCTCATCATGCCCCCGATTTATCTTCTGGACCTTAATGTCTAGGTGGACTCTTAGCTCCCAGAGATGCACTGTTTGCTTGTCTGTCCCATATCATTTGGCATGGGGCAGGGCTCTGAGGCGGTGTAGAAGTGCTCATTGTTGCCCACAGGTAACGTCACAGGGTCCCCTGTGCGTCGTTCAATTTCAAGTAGGAGGCAGGAGAGCGGTAGACTGGAAACCCAAAGAAGTCTTTGACACTCAGCTCATGTAGATGCATCCAACAGGGGAAATAGCAGCTTCACACCAGGAGCTCACCACAGTTGTCCCTGTGTCATCCAGGAGAGACTTTTTGGTCTTTAGGTCCTAAAATAGATGGAGGGCAGGAATGATATAGGCTCAGATCCCAGCACTGGGACTTAGCAGGGAGCAGTGTGAGAAAATCCCTCAGCCATTCCCAGGCTCACTGGGAATAGACATTCTAAGTACTCAGCTGGGTACTGAGTACTTAGTACACATACATACACACACACAGACAAACACACTCATACCATATACACTCATATACATCCATGCACATAAAAACAGGGAAACATACACACACAAACACCTATACACAAATACATACATCCACACATACAAACACACACAAACACACAAAATCATACTTTCACACACACAATCAGAAACACACATACAAACACATAAAATCTCACAAATACTCATGTACTCACAGAAACACACACACTCACATACATATTCACACACAGAAACACACGCAGAAACACACACACACATACATATACACAGACACACACACACACACACATGCGCGCGCGCACTAGTACTCAGAAGGGCTTTAAGATCATAGAGCACTTGGATCAACAGTACCTTTCTACTTGGCTGCCCCGGGTGGAAGGCTCACCACCACCTCTCCAGCTCTTTGCCTCTCTCCAAACATCTGGCAGTTGGCATATGTGCGTGTTAGCAGAGTACAGTCCTCCCTCTCCACCTCGCCTTGGGTATTGCTGAGGTATAAATGGGCATCTAATAGGGCTGAGGATGTTGCTTGGTGATAGAGTATTTGCCTGGCACGCATAGGGCCTGGGGTTCTATCCAGAGCCCTGAAAAACAGACACAAAGTTACATGTATTTAATTATGTGTCAAAACTGATAGGCACCAGTCAATACTCATGGAAATAGCATATCATCTTGTTAACTTCTGGGAGCTCTCTGCATTTTCCCTCCCTTGGCAGGAGAAAGAACCTTGCACAGTCTTGGGGACCCCTCCAACTGGAGAATGGGGATCCCAGAAGCAGATTGAATGGTACCCTCAGATGTTCACATATGGCTGTTTCTGGCCCCTCCTTCAGCAGCACATCTCAGCTGAGTCTGAGCCTGCAGGGGCCCCACCCTCCCTCAGCGCCTGCCCTCTGAGCTGCCTACTAGATGGGAGTTAGTGATTCACAGAGGCAGCTCGGTTACTCCCACCTGCAGCCTGCAAATGTGAGCTAGCCCTGGGAAGTCCAGAAGCCCCAGCAAGCTTAGTTAGTTATTCCTGCAACCAGGAGCCCAATGCCTCTGGCCTGGAGCTAAGGAGCAAGAGTTGATTTAAAAATCATCCATTTCTGACCTATCAGGCAAATCTCTGTGAATGAGCTGGTCCAGACTGCCAGCTTTGCAGAAAGTTTTTTTTTTCCTCAGTAAAAATTCAACCTCTAGCCCTCAATTAGATTAGGATTAGCTTTTGGGGGGAATTCCCTCCCCCATGTTAAACTTTATTAAAATACATTTTTTGTATATTAAGGATATCTTTTTTTAAAAATTTTAAGATTTGTTTATTTTATATGAGATTTTGTTCTGTTTTTATGTTTGTTTCCTACAAAGTATGTATATACATCATGTGCATGCCTGGTACATGAGGGTATCAGAAACGGTTGTTGGACCCCCTGGATCTGGAGTTATAGATGGTTGTGAGCCGTTACATGTATGCTGGGAACAGTATCCAGGTCCCCTCCATCAGTCTGTGCTCTTTTTGTTTTGTTTTGTTTTGTTTTGTTTTGTTTTGTTGGTTTTTTGTTTGTTTTTATTTTTCTAGAGACAGGGTTTTTCTATGTAGCCCTGGCTGTCCTGGAACTCACTCTGTAGACCAGGCTGGCCTTGAACTCAGAAATCTGCCTGCCTCTGCCTCCCAAGTGCTGGGATTAAAGGTGTGCACCACTGCTGCCTGGTCAGTCTGTGCTTTTAACCACTGGATTCTAAACTTTACTTTTTTTTTCTATTTTGTGAAATAAGTTTTCTCACCCTAGTCCTGGCTGGCTTTGAGCTTATAATCTTTCTGCCACCATCTCCTAGATGCAGGAATTGGGAGCTTGTGCTACAATGCCTGGTTTGGAATGAATTGTTTTTGCTTGTGAAGACATACTCCCCAAAACATGGCTTCATGCAGATATGCACACGACACTGATCCCCACCAAGCGCTGGATGTCCCAATGCTCAGGGCTGACCTTGCCTGAGAGATGCTGCCTTTGACGTTTGTTCTGCGGGGACATAGATATCTTCCTTTCTTTCCTCCCTCTCCTTTCTTTTTAAAAGAACACACTGCCCCCTCTCATCTTCCCAGAAGCAGGGTAGCCTGGTCCTTGGAATATGCATGTCCTTTGCTGAATGCTGGAAAGTAAGGCATCATTTTAAGAGTAACAGAGGCAGAGGGCAGTGGAGTAACCTAGGACTGTGGTTTGGCTCCCAGACATTCAGGCCTGGCTCAGAATTTCCTAAGGGGCTCCCGCATGCCTCTCTGCCTCCTCCTCATACTCCTGAGTGAGAGGATAACAGTAATTCCAAAACCGGTTGCCAGTGTGAAAATCTTCATCATGGGTTGGATAAATCCTGAACTGGCTTCCTGGATCTCAGGGGTGGCCCAGTGCCAAGGATATTGTAGCATGGCTATAAAGGGTCCCTCAAACTGGGGCCCCAGCTGGTGGCATTACTGAGAAGTGATTGCATCCTGGATGTTCTGACTTCCTCAAAGTATTAGCCTGCTGGTTAGCTGGATGGGCTATTAGGTAGAAGGTTGGGACCACTTAGAAGATGCTCACTGGGGTATGTTTGAAGGGTTTAATCTTGTTTCCAGGACTTTAGTTTCCTTCTCTCTGCTTCCTGCCTCTGAGAAGTGATCTGCCCCATCTGCCGCATGTCCCTGTCACTGTGATGCGCTGCCTCACCACAGGACCTTGGCACAGAGCCAGCCTGCCATGGATGAGAACCTCTGAAGCCACGAACCTAGGTAACTCTTCTCAGCTCGTCTTGTCGGAGATGAGCCACTAACTCACGCACAAAGGAAACGAGTACACTCTGAAGGTAACCGAGCTTGGCTCTTTGGCTTCCCACTGTTGGTCATTGTGGCCTTGATAGACTCACGCCTCAGTTGCCTCATCTGCAAAATGGACAACTTGGATTTTTGTGAGTCTTAAATAAGTTTCACCAGTGTTGATCAGGTCACATCCACAGCTGGTACCCTGTGCTTAATTCCGTTAGCCTAGGATATGGTCTCCAAGGTGACTTGGCTAGCCCTGGTCCTTTTATCAGCCAAAGTATTTTCTCCAGCCCTTGACTTGGTCTCAGAAGAGTTAGGAAAGTCACTTCTAATATTTTATCTTAAGAAAAAAAAACCCATAATTTTAGAGTAAGGTATACATTTAAGGTCAACTTAATCTATCACTTACAGCATTAACAGGTGCACATGGAAGCTTCTAGAAACCCTTATCTGCACTGGAGAATAATCAGGACAGAGCAGCCTGGTGCCTTGCTGGACCCAATTGACAAAATCCCTGCAGCTCTCTGAAGGTGGGGGATTGAAGTGGGCATCTGCTCTGTGCAGGTGTGTGGGGAGCAGGCTGTGGTGTGCTGGAGGCCAGGCCCTCTATGTTGGGTTAGCCTCCTTGAGTGGTCTTTACTCTCTGGTGGCTTGTCCAGGGACAACTGGTGTGTGTGTATGTGTGTATGTTATGTGATGACTTGACCATTGTGGGGTGTGTGTGTGTGTGTGTGTGTGTGTGGTGTGATAACTTTAGATTTGTCTGTTTTAAGATAGAATGTTGACACAGTGTCTTAGAACTCACTGAGTTGCATAGGCTAGCCTCAGAATTGTGATCCCTACCACCACCACCACTACCACCACCACCACCACCACCA
>NC_034590.1:10959183-10998098 GCF_900095145.1 Mus pahari | reverse complement strand
CACCACCACCACCACCATCACCACCACCACCACCACCACCACCATCACCACCACCACCACCACCATCACCACCACCACCACCACCACCTTAGCTACCCAAGTGTTTGAACACCCTATTTGTCTAGTTGTAATTGCAGAGTCTGGAGTTTTTAAATTGCCAGTGGCTGGGCTGGAGGGACGATGCAGTGCTTAAGAGCTCTTGCTGTTCTTCCAGAGCACCCATGTTTGATTCCCAGTGTCTACACGACTCCTCCCAACCATCTGTAATTTCAATTTCAAAAATCCGATGCCTTCTTCTGACCTCTGTAGGCACTGCAAGCATGTGGTGCACATACATACACGTAGGCAAAACACTCACACATAAAATAAAATAAAATAAAATAAAATAAAATAAAATAAAATAAAATAAAAGTCAGTGGCTCTCCCATTATCAACCTGTCTGGGTCCAGCCTGTGTTCAAGACATGCACGCTTGATCTTTGTTTTGTTTTGTTTTGTTTTGTTTTGTTTTTTTCGAGACAGGGTTTCTCTGTATAGCTCTGGCTGTCCTGGAACTCACTCTGTAGACCAGGCTGGCCTCGAATTCAGAAATCCGCCTGCCTCTGCCTCCCAAGTGCTGGGATTAAAGGCGTGCGCCACCATGCCCAGCACGTTTGATCTTTGTGATGATTCTAAACCCAGAACAAAGGTCATTCCCCAAATGCTCTGAAGCAGAGAGGGAAATCCCAGTCCTCTAGAGCAGTGGTGGCAGGGACACCACCTTGGGGACACATGTGGCAGGTGACTTCAGATGACAGCAAGCATGTGGACCTAGTCAGGCTGCCCGCAAACCCAGCAGCTTTGACAGACGACGGCCGACCAGGCCTTGCGGGACATCAGCGCTTGGACAATGTGTGGATGTCTTTTGAACACTACACAAGGAAGATGCTCTGCTTGCCTCGCTGAGCCAGGCAGGCACACCTCAGAGTCCCTTGTGCTCTCTTCTCTGCTCCCTACTTGTGAGCTGAAATTGATATTTAATTTTCAGTCCAGGTTAGAGGGTCTCATACTCAAATGTGCATAATATCGACTATATAGAAGTCAGCTATAGAGGTGTACATCTATAATCCCGGCACTCAGAAGGCTGAAGCAGGAGGCTCATAACATGGAGATCAGCCTGGGTTCCATAGCAAGACTCTGGTTTTGGATTTCCTGTTGTTGCTACCTGAAGCCGAGGTCTAAACACTGTCTAGAGGGTATCCAAAAGTCTTTTCTGATATCTCTGGTTTGACTCTGTGGATCTTCCTTTGAACATTTTGGTGTGAGCAGGCTTGAGATTCCCTGCACCTGGTCCCCTGACTGCTGTCCCAAAGCCACCTGTGCTACACTCCTCTTACTCCCTGTAGTCTGGCCATACTTTCCCCCACACTTGCATACTGTTTCAGGCTCAACTTTCTACCTGAATGTCCACCCACCAGATCCTTTCTTGGCAGGTTGATTGTCACCTTTGAAATCACAGCTTGAGGTGACAGCCCTCCTGACCCAGACCTGAGTCCCCCCACCCCCCGCCCCAGGCCCCAGCTCCATTGTACTTCTCACATCTGGCATGTCTGTGACACCCCCCTGCTTCAAGAATATAAATTGACAGCAATTGCTACAGCACCTACCATCGTTGCGGGGACAGGATCCGCTCCCCATGTTCTTGGTTGACCCTGAGTGACAGTAAGTTCCCCTGGAAGCTGAGGACAGAGTTCATAGAGTTTGTAGGACTGACTGCATCTGCACAGAGCCCATGCAGTGGAATCCGGGCTGCCCTTCCCTTATCTTCTGCTGTCATTGTGGCTTCAGGTGCAATGACCCGATCCCTCCCCTGGGGGACATGTAACCATGGAAGCCCCCCTTGCTTGTGTGCAGTAGATGTGGGAAAGGCCAGGTCACCGTCTCAGGCACTTGCATCTCACCAGCAAGGGAGAAACAGCCTGACTCCCTTGCCTTGATGTCAGGATGGTCAAGGCCTAGTCTGTTTTGTGCCTCAGAGGTTACCGTGGGGACCTACTCAGTCATGCTTGGCACAATCTTGTCAGCCTTCCCTGTTCCAGGAGAATCATCTCCTGCGCCATGCGTGCAGCGGCCTCTCAGGGATGCTACACAGGGAAGCTGTTTTCTCAGATTCATTCCACTGGATGCAGATATCCTGACCCGGGAGGGTAGAGGAGAACTCATGGTCTTCAGCTCTCACACCAGGCTGCAGGGTCACAGGAATATGAGATTCCCCTGCTCCCTGGTTCCAGCCCCATAGACCAATTAGACAGAACAAGGCTACCATACTCATCACTTAGAAATGTCTTCTGGCCAAGGACTGCAGGGGACTGGGTAAGCCCAAGAGGCACTTGGGGAAACTGAGGCCAAATAGTTAACTCTTCTAGAACAAGATGCAAAAGACAGCTACCATAGGAGCTGAGAAAATTTTCCCTACATGTCCCTCTGGAAGACATGCCTTAAAATGCTTTATTTCCTTGCCAATTGGCTGAGAAGAAGAGGGGAGAAAAAAAGGAAGAAAGAATAAGAACAATAGATTCAAGCTGAAATAATTTGCATTTATGATGAACACAAGGAATATCTACCTTGCATTTTCCTAAAAAAGAAAAATTAAACCTCGTTTTTAATTAACTGATAAACTATTAATCAAATTTTTGCAATGTTAGGTGACACATTATTCATTTAGATAGAATGACTGTGAACTTAAACTAATCAAATCTGATTTGCCCACATAGACTTGATTGAAATACATTTTAACTAGCATATACAAAGAGAAAATCTTGGGTTTCTTACCTAATCTTCAGAGCGTACTGCTGAGTTAATAAGGGCAGCTTTTTTTTTTTTTTAAATGAGACCACCATTTCTTCATCTGCATATCAAAATCAAGAGGAACTTAATTGCAAAACACATATTCCTGAAATCTAATCATTACACTGCTTTAGGGTATTTTATTGAAGCATGTTAAATTATGGACAGAATATTAATGATGGAACTAATCAAACCCAATTAGTCACTTCTAACAATAGTCACATAAATATACAAGTCAGGTACCGGTACTGTAGATATGATGTAAAAATGTTAAAATATTAAATGTATGGCATATCTATGAAATATTCATGGTGACTTGGAAGCCAAAAAAAAAAAAAATCACTGAGTAAGTCAACTTAAAAAACACAAGTGGGAAGGTATCCTATGGTATTTTGATAGAATTCCCAAGTTTTCACTGTTTGGGTAAATCTGAATCCAGGAGATTAGGGAGCCTATAATCAATCAATCAGCAAATTTTAACAAGATGACTGCATATTCATGACCCTGTGATGTGCGTGTGAGTCTTGCATCTAGAGATTTCTTTCAGTCTTTTGTTTTCTGACTTTTCCAAGGCCTGTGTGAAGCAGGCTGGAGAGTCTTTGGGCCTTGAAAAGCTGGTGGGTTGGTGGATGAAGTTGTCTGAGTTTATGAATTTGGTCTCCACAGCCCCTTCCTCCCCCCACTTCTAGGTTCAAAGGAAAAGCGATGAAGGACCGAGGCTGTCTGCCTGGGGAATCTGCACCCACTCCTCTCCTCCCTGAAGTGGCAGAAAGGGAATGTCTGACAGCTTGGTGGAGCCCTGGCCTTGGAGGAGTCTTGGTCTGGAACATTACAGGCCCGAGAGCCGGACAGACCAAGAAGGTAGCACACATCTGGGGTCCTAGCCCCCAGCAAGGCCTGTCCACTGCTTTATTTCCAGGCAGCAATATCTAGCTGCCAAGCAGCGCCCTGGCTTGTTCACTGCCTTCATTTCCCCAGCACCTCCTCCACAGAGAGGGGCCCCCCAGGTCACTTTCACCTGCCACTTCACCTTGGGCTTCTTCCTCACACTGTCCAGTGCCCTTCCCTGGACACTGTTGCCCACCAGACTTGTAGGACCCTGAAGACTGGCTGCCCAGGGCCTAGATTTAATCAGACCTCCCAGGGAGAACCCAGAGGAGCTAAGAGTCAACACTCCACCCACTCAACCTCCAATCCCTCCACTCCACAAACACAAGTGTCCCCCGAGGCCTGCGCCAGACCAACCCTCAGCGGGGAGGTCAATCAGTGAAGTCACGCTTGCTCACCATCCTCCCTCCCCACTACACACACACACACACACACACACACACACACACACACACACACACTTTGGTTATACTGGGGAAGGAACCCAGGGTCTTGCCCATAGCCTTAGTTTTCCTTCTGTTGCTATGATAAAACACCACGAGGCGGGGTTTATTTGGCTTACGTTTTCAGAGGGTAAGGAAGGGTCCATCACTGAGGGGCATCGTAGCATCCGAAACAGGTGAGAGCTCAGGTCTTAAACCATAGGATAGAAGCAGAGAGTGAACTAGGAATGGTGAGTGACTTTGAAACCTAAAAGCCTGCCCCCAGTGACTTTCTTCCTCCAGCAATGTCTCTCCTCCTCTTCTTCCTCCCCCTCCTCCTCCTGCTTCTCCTTCTTTGGCTTTTCAAGACAGGGTTTCTCTGTGTAGCCTCCTGAGTGCTGAGATTAAAGATGTGCACCACCATCTATGGATTTGTTGGTTTTTTTTCAATTTATTTATTTATTTTTGTTTTGTTTTGTTTTGTTTTGGTGTCACATCTTCTAAGCCTACTCAAGATAGCACCACTAGTTGGGCACCAGGTATTCAAAGATCTGAGCCTATGGGCCCATTCTCATCCAAACCACACCCATGCTAGGCACACTTTCCTATTAAGTATTAAGCTGCACCCCTGGTGTCCCTTTCAAATTTTTATTCTTGATTCCACATGTAACAATTTTGCACATTAATGGGGGTGCGCTACCATGTTTGAATGTACACACATTGTGTAATGGCCGAATCCGGATCTCCTTAGGTGTTTATATGTTTTTTGGAGGAGTGGTAATAGTGAAAATATGCAAGACCTTCTCTTTGTTGTGCATGGTGGTGTACACCCAGCTACTTTCTCGAAGCTGAGACAGGAGGATCACTTGAGCCCAGGAGTTTAGGGTCAGCCTGGGGAACCTTCTAAAACAAACAAACAAACATTAACAACATTAACAAGAACCCTAACAAAATTGTAGACATGTGAAATCCCAACACTCAAAGCTGAAGCAAGGTAAATGTGAGTTTAGAGACACCTTGACACAATGGGCACACACATACACACACAAACACCACATACAACACACACACACAAATACCACATACAATACACATATACACATACACAAACACCACATACAACACACACACACAAATACCACATACAATACACACACACACACCACACACATACACAAATACCACATATAACACACACACATACACACACCACACATACACACACCACACACCTATACACACACACACATACCATACACCCCTCCACACCCTCCCCTGCCCCCCCCACCCCCCCGTAACTAAGGGGCTGGATCAATGGCTCAGTGATTTACACCACTGGCTACTTACTCTCAGAGGACTGGAGTCAGAGCAGGTGGCACACCAAAACCAGCCCATACCTTACCATCCGTTAGGATGCTTTATTTCTGCTCTAAACTTCCTGGTGGTCTAGCCTTCTCTCTAGCTCAATAAAGCTGGAGGGCCAGCCCAGCCCAGAGGCCAAATGCTGACTGCTTCACTCAAGAGAGAAGACCCTTACAGAGGACTAATGGGATTTTTTTTTTTCAGGAAGTTTTATAGCCTTGCCATAGTTTCCTGGAACAGCTGGGAGCTTTGCTGTTGCTGTTAGCTAAGGAGACACCAAGCAATCAAGTCACAAGAAGAATCACAAATCAAGAAGGGTTTCCCTGAAGTTTGAAATTTTTGATGAGGAGGTTTACCAATCTAAGCAAACCTGGAATCTTCCAGGAGATATAATCTGGATGCGTTGGGTTCTCTACACTGAAAACAAAAATGTAACATGGAGTGGGGCTGCCGTATCACCCTGAGAAAACTGAAACTTCGTGCGCATCTGAGGCTACCCCCTTGGATGAACTAAGCCTCCCACCAGGTTCCTGATTTTTTTTTTTTCTCTTTTTTTCATTGTGTCTTTCATTCTTTCAAACGCAACATTTAAAAAGCAGCAGTCAGGACTGAAAAGATGACTCAGCAGTTAAGAACACTGGCTATTCACCAGTGGTGCACGCCTTTAATCCCAGCTCTTGGGAGGCAGAGGCAGCCAGATCTCTGTGCATGGTCTACAGAGTAAGTTCTAGGCCAGACAGGGATACACAGAGAACCTCAGTCTTAAAAACATACAAGCAAGCAAGCAAGCAAGAAAACAAAACCCCAAACAAAACAAAACAAAACAAAACAAAACAAAACAAAACAAAACAAAAACACCCCCACTGGTTGTTCTTCTAAAGGGCCTGGATTTGACTCCCAGCACCCACAGAGTAGCTCACAACCGTCTGTAGTTTCAGTTCCAGGGGATCCTAGGAGATCCAAAGCCCTCTTTGGGCCCTCTCGTGGACCGGGGGCCCTCTCATGGACCGGGCACACATGTGATGTACAGAATTATATGTAAGCAAAACACTCATACACATAAAATAAAAATAAATCTCAACATAAACAACTGTATCATTTTAAAACGTGAGTGATCAAACAAGGTTCAGTGACAAACTCTTTTAATCCCAGCACTTGGGAGTCAGAGGCAGGCAGATCTCTGAAAATTAGAGACCAGTTTACATATACGAGTTCCAGGACAGCTAAAGCTATCTCAAATACATGCATACACACACACACACACACACACACACACACACACACACACACACACACACACACATTATCTATCTATCTATCTATCTGTCTATCTATATCTAAGTATATATGTATGTATTATCTATCTATCTCTATGTATCTATCTATATATCTAAGTATATATGTATGTATCTATCCTCTATCTATAAGTATATATGTATGTATGTATGTATGTATGTATGTATGTATGTATCTATTATCTATCTATCTATCTGTCTGTCTATCTATCTATCTATCTATCTATCATCTATCTATTATCTATCTATCTACTCTGGGAGCAAAAGGCTGACATCAGGAAAAGTACTGCTTGTGGTTGTCCCCCATCACACACACACCCTGGGTACTGGGGATTTAGACCTTGCATATGTTGAACAAACACTTTTTCTCTGAGTTGTACCCTCAGCCCTCTTCTTACTTTTTATTTTGTATTTTGTCTAGGCTGGACTTGGACCCTCTCTGTAGTCCCGGTAGGCCTTGGACTCTGGCTTTTCTAATTACAGCCTCTCAAGTAGCTAGAATGACAGGCCTGTGCTACCAAGTCCAGCAATGGCCAGATTTATTTATTAAGATTCACTTTATATATTTAAATTTTTATTCATTATTTTAATTCCTTTCAGACATTGCGTATTTTCATTTTTTGTTTTATGCTTGTCTGCATGTCTTGCACCTCATGCACACAATGCCTGTGGGAGCCAGCAGGGACCTTAGATCCCCTTGGAACTAGAGTTTCCCAAGGATGTGAGCCACTTGTGTGTTCTGAGAGCCAACCTGGGTGTTCTGCAAATGAGCAAGTGGTCCTAACTCCTGAGTCATCTCTTCACCCCTGCCTTACAATTGCTTTGAGCCTCTCTCTTTCCCACCCCCCCCTGCACTGGACAGTATGCATGTACAATTCAGAGGACAACTTTCCTATGTCAGTGGTTTCCTTTCCCCATGGGCTCCAGAGGCCAGACTTGGGTAATCAGGCTTGAGTCACAAGCACTTTAACCCATTGAACCATCTCACTGGTTCACTGGCTGGATTTGAACTAAAATCTTTGCCTACTTGGTGGGTTTGTGTGCAGTCCCTGGAAAACACCCAGTATGATCCAGTGAGGCCCACTTTGGTTTTTGAAATAAGCTCTCCTTATGTAGCTAAGGCTGGCCTTGAACACGAGATCCTCCTGCCTCGGCCCAGAGTTCCACGGTCACAGGCTTGGCCACCATGCCCATCCTCCTTCTGCATTTGAATCCACTTAGTCTTTCCAAAGGGCCAAGAAAGCAGATATTCAGATAAAATGAACTTGGACGAGGTTTTCAAATCACTGCACCACAAAGTATGTAATCAAGATCGTCAAAAATAATGAAGCACATTTAATCACATTGCCACTCACTAGGGATATCATAATTAATATTTGGGTGAGAGCAAGAAGGTTGTGTTGTTCACAAGTTATTTTAAGTATTATTTATTCTTAGGAAGCATGAGGAAGGGGAGGGGACGGGACAGGGTGGGTGCTTCAGTGGCTGGCTCATCTCACTCCACGGGACCCTCCGCAGAAAGGCAATTTGGTATGTATACTTGAGAGAGGGTCTCTGTAGCCCAGGTTGGCCAGGAGTTCAGCATCCTTCTGCCTCAGTCTCCCCAGTGCTGGAACTATAGGTGTGTACGACCACATCTGGCTGGGATAGGGAAACAGATCCTCCCCCTGCCTCCTGGGCTGGAGCGATGGCTCAGTGGTTAAAATCACATGCTGCTCTTCCAGGTTTGATTCTCAGCACCTACACTATGGCTCACAACCATCGATAACTCAAGTTCCAGGGGATCCAATGCTGTCTTCTAGCCTCTGTGGGCACAGCACACATGTATGCAGGCAAACAGGTAGGCAAAACATCTATACATATGAAATTAAAAAACAAAACATTTTTTTTTTTTTTAAAGAGAGTCACCCTTCGAACTTGACCTTCCTGACACTTCTGGCCTGCCCTCCACATTGGCTGAGGTGACGGGGCAAAAACTGGGAGTGGAAATCTGTTAGTTTGACTGGAAGGTGTTCACCTCAGTGTTCCATGAACTCAGGTGGGTAAAGGAGATGTGGAACAGGACAGGGAGGTATGGAGTGGGCTAAGGAAATAGAGGATGGGTGAGGGAGATATGGATTATAGGTAAGAGATGTAAGATGGGCTGAGGAGATGTGGGTAGGCTGGGGAGATATGGAATGAGCTGAGGTGGCATAGAGTAGGCTGAGAAGGTATGATGTTCTGTGGAGGTCTACAGTAGGTAGGTCTTGTCCTTGCTGGCTGTCAGCACCACAGGGCATTTATTCTCGAGGAATGTTCTCTGGTCCTTAGGCATAGCTTTGGGAGACAGTTCCTACCCCAAGCCATAAGCATTCATCTTTCCAGGCATCCATGTTCTCTTCCCCTGTAACGCCGAGTCTAGAGTGTTTGACAGGTAACGTTTATCAAATCCTTGAAGGTTGGATCGTAACTGCAATGCTTAGAGTGTACCAGGTGTACTCAGATCCTCGGTGTCCCAAGATGTGGAAAGACTGATCATTGAACCCAGAGTGAGTCTCCCTGGATCCATCTCCAAACTTAGTGTAACTCCAATCAGAGATGAAGGTAACTCGTTCCATCGAAAAAATTGTATTCCTCTCTTTAAGAACTCCTGAAAAGGCCCCCCTTGATGCTTTTGAATTTTATTTTTTTTAATCAAGTTAATTGAGGTTTAATTTCCATACAAAAAAACTGCATCCATTTAAACTGTACGCGGTGATGAGCTTGGAAAATGTGTGCACCCTTGAAAGCATCACGGTGGAGTCACAGGGCCCGGAGAGATGGCTCAGCCTCTAAAGGTGAGGTTTACAATGAAAAAGGCAATGGAGGCACAGGATGCCCTCTTTTCCTCTTGTCTCTCTGCAGTCCTTCCTTCTCTCAGCTCTTGGCCACTGCCAAGCCTTCATCAGTGTTCTGATCCCAGAGCTGTGCTGCCCTGCTGAGATCTTGTGTGGGTGAAATGCTGCTTTCCTTGGGGGCTAGACTCTCTCACATGACACTGTTGTTTTGGTATCTCTCCACGACTTATGCGCACAACACTTTCTGGGTGTTTCCTGTTGCACGATTTACCCTTTAATCCATTTTACCTGATGTGTTGTCATTGATGTTTTTTTTCCCAGGGTTTTGTAAAAAATTATTTATTTATTTTTTTGTGTCTTGGTGTTTTGCTTGCATGTGTGTCTGTGCACTGATGTGTGCCTGGTGTCTGTGGAAGTCAGAAGAGGGCGTCAGACTCCCTACCTGGAGTTATGAACCACTATGAGCTACCATGTGGGTGCTGGGAATTGAACCCAGATCTTCTGGAAGAACATTCAGGGATATTAGCTGCAGAGCCGTTTTTCCAGCCACTGTTTTCTGTTCTTGTTTGTTTAGAGATACACAATGACCGTCTGGGGCCAGGGTGCAGCTCAGAGCAGAGCACATTTCTAGCACGTGTGCAGCCCTGCCCCCCAACACCCAACACACCCCTGTGCATGAATCTAGCCCTGAGCGTAATTTCTGCCCACGGAAGCATACACCTGTGTCTGAGTCTACTTTTTAATTTTAATTTGTAGTATGTATGAGCATGCGCATCCATGTGCAGTTGCAGAAGAGGGTGTAGAATTTCCGGGAGCTGGAGTTATAGATAGTTGTGAGCTGCCATGTGGATGCTGGGAATCAAACCTATGTCCTCTGCAAGAACAGCAAGTGCTGCTAACAACTGAGACATCTCTCCAGTCTATTCTGAAGATTGTAGAGGCATCTATTTCTCTGGGTGTATATTAGTTTTCTTTCCCTACAACAACAAAACAGCAAATTAGCAAAACAGCAAAAAAAGCATACAGTGCTTAGAGCGATGTCTACCTGGCTCACAGGTCTGCAGTCGGGATTCTGGGCGAGCTGTGAATCTGCTGGGTCATTTACTGAGTGTTTTAGAAGGCTGAAGTCAAGGTCTCGGCTTCTATCTGAAGGTGCTGGCGAAAATAGTGGGGGAGGGAGACTTTGCCTCCAATGCATTCATATCCTCATGGGACTGAGTAATAGGACTCTGTATATAGTGTACGTTTGTATGTATGCATATGCATGTAGTATAACACAGTCCTATGGCTGAGAGCTCCACATGGTCTTTACTCTTATAGAATGTCTTCTGATCCTTAGGTATAGTTATCTGTAGCTCACTGTGTTAGTCACACATTAAAAACAAAAAAGATTCCTCCCTCCTCTTTTCCCTTCTACTCCGTCTCCACTTTCCCTCTTTATCTTCCTCTTCCTCCCTCTTCCACTTTTTCCTTCTCCTTCTTATAACTTAGGGCCTTGCCCCATAGCCCAGGCTGATCTTACAACCTCATCCTCCTGATTACAGGCACGCACCATTGTCCCTGGCTTACATTCTTTTTTTTTCTTTTTTTCTTTTTTTTTCCGAGACAGGGTTTCTCTGTGTAGCCCTGGCTGNCCTGGAACTCACTTTGTAGACCAGGTTGGCCTTGAACTCAGAAATCTGCCTGCCTCTGCCTCCCGAGTGCTAGGATTAAAGGCGTGCACCATCATGCCCAGCTCTTGACTCACATTCTTATAAACGATTTATAAGCATCTCCCCCCCCCCTATTTTTCCAATACTGAATGTCAAGATGCTTAGTTTTCATCAATCTAATAAATGAAATATAATATTGATTTAAATTTGCATTACTTTGAACATTAGAATCATCTTCCATATAATCCTTGCTTATTTTTTTTTATTCAAATTGCTCCTCCATAGTCTTTGTTTCTCTTCATAATAGAGGTTGTCTAGGTTAGGGTTTTATTGCTGTGAAAAGACACCAAGGATGCGATACTAAGGATGGAAGCCAGGACTTGGAGCCAACTAGGCAAGTGATGACTAAGCAGTGATGACTAATCAGTAGTCATCACTGCTTAGTCATCACTTAGTTATTCCGCCAGCTTTCAGTGCCTTTGGTTGGAGAGAAGGTCCACGGTTTTATGCTTTTTCTTTATAGGTCTGTGTTTACCTAAAAATATTTTCTCATTCAATAACTGTTGGAATTGATGACGACTTTTTGCATCATACTACAGCCAGTTACTATTTTGAGGCAGGGCCTCACTGTGTAGCCCCGGCTGCTCTGGAACACTCTTTGTAGGCCAAGCTGAACTTGAACTCACAGAGGTCCTCCTGCCTCTGCCCCCTGTTTGGGGGTCTATACTTTATTTTATTTTTTATTTTAAAATTGTGTTACATTCCTGAAAATATCTTATGTGTATACAATCAAAAATTATATCGAGCACCTATTTAGCACCCATTTCCACCTTCTAGTTCTTCACTGTACCTTCCTTCAACATGTCTTCCTCCAAACTTCAATTGTTTTTTTGTTTCTTTGTTTGATTGTTTGAGGCAGGGTACCTCTGTGTAGCCCTGGCTTTCCTGAAACTCCTGGAAATTTCCTGGAATTTGTAAATCATATATATATGTATACATACATGTATATATATGTATGTATACATGTACATATACGTATATACAGTATACATATATACATATGTATACATACATGTATATATATGTGTATACATATGTATATATGTGTGTATATATGTGTGTGTATGTGTGTATTTTTAATAAGTCATTATATCCAGTTAGTGCTGCTCATATGTGGAAGGTGTGGGACCTTCCTCTGGAGTTTGGGAAACCTTTCATCTTGTTCGGATCTCATGCAGGTAACCACAACGGCTTTGAGTTCATGGGTGTGATTAGTAAGTCAAGCCCAGGAGACAGCATCTCATAGCACGTCTGCCCATCCTCAAGCCCAGGAGACAGCATCTCATAGCACGTCTGCCCATCCTCTGGCTCCGACGTTCTCTCGGCGTCTTCTGAGATGGTCCTGGAGCTTGGGTGAATTGGGAAGGTGTTTGATCTACATGTCCCAGCTAGGGCTGAGCACTCAGTCTCTTAATCTCAGCATTTTGACCAGCACTGCAAAAGACAGCTTCCAACACTGATTCTCGGATTCGTTACTTGTTTTGTGGTGCTGAAGTTCAAACCCAGAGCCTCATGCACAAGTGCGCTACCACTGAGCTATGCCCCTGGCCCTATTTATTTTAAGTAAAAGATTCTTTTCCTAAAACAATAGATAATTATTCCAACCGTGTTTATCAAATACTCCATTACTTCTTTTTAATTTGAAATGCCAAACTTAAACAAGACTTTAATTAAGGGCGTTTCTGGAGTTTTTGTTCTCTCCCACTGATCCCCACGGCGCTGTGTTAATGCTATGTTGCCTGACTGCTGATGTCTTAAACTACATTTCGTGTCTTCAGGCAAAGTGCTCCCAATTGCTCTTTACACAAATTTTTTATTCTTGGCATTTACTCTTCCAAATGAACTTGAGAGTATTAACAAATTCATCACAAATTCTATGTGGATTTTGTTGGGATTGCATCAAACATATAGATTAATTTGTAGAGAATCATACTTTGATAGCACTGATTTATGCTTTGATTTTCTTTTAGAAGTTAGTATCTTTTAAATTTTTTCTTTTTTAAGAAATGTATTATTTTTATATAAACGGATATTTTGCCTACATGTATGTCTGTATACCATGCATGTGCCTTGTGCCCAGAGGAGTCAAAAGAGGGTATTGCATCCCCTAAAACTGGAGTTAAGAATGCCAGTGAGCCAGCATGTGAATGCTGGGAATTGAACCTGGGTCCTCTGAAAGAGTAACAAGTGAACTTAACCACTGAACCATAGCTCCTGCCTTAGACGTTCATGTTGGTTTCTGTTTTTTTTTTTTTTTTTTTTTTAAGATTCATTTATTTATTTTATGTATATGAGTGCTCCCTCTGCATGTACACCTACATGCCAGAAGAGGACATCAGATTACATTATAGATGGTTGTGAACCAAATGTGGCTGCTGGGACTTGAACTCAGGACCTCTGGAAGAGCAGCCAGAGCTCTTAAACACTGAGCCAGCTCTCCAGCCCCAGAAGTTCATGTCTTAATGGTCTTACATAAAAATGACTGGCTTTCTTCATATAGGATTTGCACCATTCTTCTCAGGCTTGCTTCTACAGTTTCTTTATCTTGTGAAGTGAATCTGTTGACTTAAATGTTTTTTCCTGGATACATTTAGGTAAAGAATTAAGTTGAGCTGGAGAGATGGCTCAGAGGTTAAGAGCACTGACTGCTCTTCCAGAGGTCCTGAGCTCAATTTCCAGTAACCACATGGTGGCTCACAACCATCTGTAATGGAATCTGATGCTCTCTTCTGGTGTGTCTGAAGACAGCGACGGTGTACTCATATACATAAAATAAATAAATTAATTAATTAATAAAAAGAAAACATTTAAAAATAATTAAGTTAATTGCAATTGTGATTAAATTTTACTTTTTTTTGGTAAAGAATACAGCTACACTGTGTTAAAGAGATGGCTCACTGGTTAAGAGCACTTGCTGCTCTTCCAGAGTTGGGCTCCTATCAACTATTTCTGGGTAGCTAACAGTTGCTCACAACTCCAGCTCCAGGAGATCTGAAACCCTTTTCTGGCCTCCATGTTCATCCTCCATCCAACATACACAGCACACACACACACACACACACACACACACATGAAGAAGGAGGAGGAGGAGGAGGAGGAGGAGGAGGAGGAGGAGAAGCATGAGCCCTAAGCATGGCTGCAGACTGGTGGTTTGGCTGTAGCTTTGCTGTCCATTCTGATTTCAGAGTCTTGGTTTGTGCTGTATAAAATGGGATTCTTTGGGGCTTTTCTTTTTTCCTTCTTCTTTCTGCTCTTCTGTGCTTGTGACGTTCTGTGCCAACCTGTGAGCCAGGTCTTCAGCAGAGGTCTTCCATAGCTGAAAGGGTTAGAGGGAAGCTGGGAACAGCAATTCCTCAGTCCTTGAAATGGTCTTGTGCTGAATGATGACATAGGACACAGCAGCCAGGATGCTTGGGTGCGTTTATGTGGAGGGCAGATCTCAGACCCCCTAGGGTTGGAAACGCCCCCAGGTCATAATATATGCATCTGGCTAGAGAGAGCATCGGCCTCATTTCCTCCTGAGACGGGATGACTGAACCCCAGAGCTCTGGCTTGCATGCAAATGATGAGACTACCACTGGACCACTTGTGTTGTAGAGGACCAAATGAACAGGAAGAGAAAGACAAATTAGAAAACTATGAGGTCATTCCTTATGGATCGGTGTGAGGAAGTGCAATTGATCAGGTTAATTCTGCTTCCTAGGCAAGGCGCCCAGCACTTAGCATTTCTATACCTGAGGCATAGCAATGGAAGGGTAATGACAGGGTGAGCATGGTCCGGCATGTAAGACCACCTGTCTTAGGAGGAGGACGAGCATGTAACACAGGACTTGGAGCCACTGACCTCTGACTTTGGCACTGAACAGCTGCATCACAGATGATCTCATTAAGCTGTCAATGCCCCAGGAAAGACACCAAGGATTACAGTCCTGGGAAATTTTGGCTCTTTCTCTTTTTAAAAATTTTTATTTTTATGTGTATGAGTATTTGCCTGCCTGTGTATATATGCACCATGTTCACGCAGTGCCTATGGAAGCCAGAAAAGGGCATCGGGTCACCTTGGAACTTGAGTCACAGGCAATCGTAATCTACTGTGTGGGTGCCTGAACCAAAGCCAGGTCCTCTATAAGAGCAGCTGTTGGATGGTAAAACCATGGCAGGAAGTTTGGTAAGAGACCCAGAGACTTGGTGGACACATATCTGAGACTTCGACGGTTCCCTGCTTCCTGCCAGCTTCCTGGCCTGGAACACATGCCATGCTCCTCACATAAAAGAAACCTGTTGTACGGTCAAGTAGAACCCAAAACAGAGTTCTCCACACTAATGAGGTTCCTAGAGGTCCTGAGGGCCTAGCCAATAAGTTTACCTCCCCCAGACATTCTTCCCTGAAAAGGGTATTTAACCTCAGGTCAGAGCCTGAGAAAGGGATTATGCATCCATTTCCCACCACGAACAGCTAATAAAGAATATGGTTAAACATGGACTGTCACTTTCATCAAGATCTGCCTTGGGGAGCCATGGAGCGGTGTTCGACTACAGAGCCGCAGCTTAATTTTCTCATGAAAGGCCTCTCTGCACTCCCAGACACAACTGCCACCAAGCCTGCCGCAAGGACCATCGCCACTGGGACAAGCCAGAGCTTCTCTTCCCCCACCCCTACCCAGGCTAGACCCTGTCCCCAGCCTGAGGCTTCCCCACGCCCCCAACTCCGTTCTCAGCTCTTCCACGACTCCCAGAGGTGTCTGGATGTCTAAGAGTCAGAGAACCCCTTGGCTCCAGCCTTGTCCCAGGTCTAAGTACCCCGGAACCAGCTCTGGTTTCCCCACATCTTGGACTATGCTTTCCCACCCCCAGATCAGTGTCTCCATGCTTCCCTACAGCCTGGCACCCACCCTGGCTGCCATGGGGTAAGCGCAGTTAAACAACCCGAGGAGTTCTGCCTCCCCAAGAGGTCATGCCCAGCGACTGAACAGATGTGGACCTACAAGCAGTGAGCATTCTTAACCGCCGAGCCTCTCCATCCCCTACGCGGTGCAATTTTTCCTAAACTTGCTTAGAGTCAGCATCCACTAATCTGAAAGCTCTTGCTTTGGTTTCATCCCCCTGCCCCCCATCTCTTTCTCTTTCTTTGAGACATCTTACTGTGTAGGCCAAGCTGGCCTTGAACGTTCTATCTTCCTGCCTCAGCCTCCAAAGTACCACCATTACAGGGATGTACGTGACCTGGTTTGCTTTTTAAAAACATCATCTTGGGCTGGTGGTGTAAAGGAAGCCACCTGATGCCAAACCTGATAACCCGAGTTCAATCTCTGGGACCCACGTGGTGGAGTGGACTCCTGCAGGTTGCCTCCTAACTTGTGCACATACCCTGTGGCATGTGCACATGTGTGTGCACACACATAAATAATGATACTTTTGCTTTATGGCAATGTCCTATATCACACACAGTACCTTGATCATATCTACCCCATCATTTCTCTCCCGCCTTCCTGTCCCTTCTGTTTCGATTCTGTAACCCACTGAGTCCACTCAGTACGGCTCAATGAACTCCCGGCAGATCTTGTTGAGAGATCATGTGACCACAATCACAATGAGTTCCTGGGTACACGGCATGTTGTGTGCAGGAGACAGCATTTCACAGCCTCCCTCACATCCTCCTGCTCAGACGTTCTTTCTGCTCCCTCTTCTGTGAATAATACAGAGGTCCCACTTAGGAGCTTCAGAGTCACTCCTCTGCACTCTGACCAGTTGTGAGTCTCTGCATCGGCTGCTGCCCACGACTGGAGGAGATGAAGGAGACTTCTCTGATGGAGGTTGGAAGCCTCACTGCTCTATGCCTCTTAACATCAATGGTCAGTGTGAGAACAGGTTAGCTTAGCAAAACAACAGTGAATCAGCCAGGCCCTGCTCATGTCCCCAACCAGATTTGAGAGGAACTTTAAAATATATTAACCAGACAAAAGTTTAGGGAAAGATTCCAGACATAAAATTTTAGTATAGGCTATCACTCAACAGCCATTAGACAGGGAAGAGAATATTGGATCAAGGTGTTTTGGTTCCAAGCTGAGCATATGTCTGTGACCCCATTGTTCCAGAGGCTGAGGCAGGAAGAATACAAGTTAGAATCTATCTGCGACTAGATAAGTAAGTCAATGCTAGCCTGAGCTACATAGCAAGACCCTGTCTGTAAATAAATAGATGGCCTTCCAAATTCATTAGTCCACAATGTTAAACTATTTTTGTAAAGGCTTATTTATTTTATGTATGTGAGTACACTATTGCTATCTTCAGACACATCAGAAGAAGGCATCAGATCCCATTACAGATGGTTGTAAGCCATCATGTGGTTGCTAGGAATTGAACTCAGGACCTCTGGAACTCCAGCCCCCTGTAAAACTGTTTCATGGCTGCCTGGAGAGATGGTTAGGCAGTTAAGAGCACTTGTTGCTCTTGCACGAGGCCTGGGTTTGCTTACCCGCACCTATGTGATGATTCACAACCATCCATAACTGCATCAGGAGAGGTGGCACCCTTTTCTGTCCTCTGTGGGTACCAGGCATCCCTTTTTACCATACACACATGCGTGCAAAACACTTATGCACATAAAATAAAAAAGTCTAAAAAATCTAAAAGTAGAGGCTCTTATAATTGTTTATGATAATACTAAGATACTCATTTTCTTAGTGAACTCTTGTTAGTAACTGTGCTATGTGTGTGATGGTACAAAGGAATCGGATATGGGCAAAATGTTGGCATCAATGGTCTAATACACCTTGCAACACGGCTAGTCATTGACTTCTTCACCAGTCACTCATAAGCTTTTCATTCAGAGCATCACTAACAAGGACAGACCCTTGAGATGTACGTGTGACATCTCAATCACACCGCTGAACACAGTGCTTACCAAGGGAAGGGAGTGGTACAGTCCTTAGACCTGTGAGTTGAACTAGCTACATTTATTTGTTTTGAGACAGGGTCTCACTATGTAGCCCTGGCAGTCTTGGAACTTACAGAGATCCACCTTACTCTGTCTCTTGCGTGCTGGGATTAAAGGTGTACACCACCACACTGGTAAAAATATTATTTTTTATTATATTTTCCCCTGGGTGCTAGGAAATGGTCCTAGGGCTGTGTAGGCAGGCACTCTACCATGTAGCTATATCCCCAGCTGTTATTTTATTTTGTGTTTTTTTACCTGCATGTAAGTATACTGTTTACATGTGCAATGCCCAGAGAGGTCAGGAGAGAGTGTCAGATCCCCTGGAACTGGAGTTGCAGATGGTGTGAGCCACCTTGAGGCCACTGGTAACTGAACCGGTGTCCTCTGCATGAGCAACATGTACCCTTAACTGCTGAACCCTCTTGTTAGTCCCTCCCCCCATATGATTCTACTTGAAAGAGCTGGTCTGTTGAACTGTGGTCTTTCAAATATAAGTATTGTACTTTTATTATTGCTGTGACCATACATCTGACAGAAACAACTTAAAGGAAGAAAGGTTTGTTTTGGTTTCTGGTGTCTGAGGTCATCATGGCAGGGAGGGCATGGCAGAGCTCGGCAAGTTACATCATGATATGCAGGGCACTGGCACTCCCCTCTCCTCCATGTCCTGGTTAGTTTTTACAATCACTTTAATACAACCTGTAATCTGGGAAGAGGGAACTTCAAGTGAAGGATAATCCAGATCAGACTGGCCTGTGACCAGGTCCTTGAGAGATTGTCTTGATTCTGATTGGTTTGGGAGGGCTCAGCCCACTGTGAGCAGAACTATCCCCTAGACCATTGGGTCTGGACCCTATAAGCAAGCTAGCTGAGCACAAGCCAGTGAATGAGCCATTGAGCAGGGTTCCTCCAAGGTTTCTGCTTCTCTCAAGAATAGACTATGACTAAGTGAAAGGATCACTTTTCTCCCCAAGTTGCTTTTACTCATGGCATTTGTCACAGCAACAGATGATCAAACTAAAACATTCTTTTGTCTTTGGGGCCCCAGCCCATGGGATGATGCTACCCACATTCAAGGTATGTTTTTTCCTCGACAGCTCCTCCTCTCTGGGAATAACCTCACAAACCCCTCCAGAGGTGTGACTTACCATCTCCTACATGAACTGAAATCCAGGCAGGTCAACAAACAAGATTAATTATCACCGGTATTTAACAGACATTTTTTTCAAAAGATGAACAAAATGAGACTGTCACTCCCAGGAGAACAACTGCCAGTACCTGTCACTGATGACAAAACGCAAGCTCTCGAGCATTACAATTTAGGGGACCCTTTTATCTGCCACTATAAGCTTGACAGACTCTCAATATTTAAAGACTTTTTGGATGATGTTAAACATTCGCGATGATCTGAAAAGATGTGATTAAAATAATTCTTTAGATTTGTTTTCATTTTATATTTTATGCATATAACTATTTTGCCTGCATATGTGTCTGCATACCATGAGGATGCTTGATGCCCAAGGAGGCCAGAAGGGGTCTTAGATCCCCTGGAATTGGAGTTACAGATAGTTGTGAGTCACCATCTGGGTTCTGGGAGTCAAACCTGGGTCCTTTATAAGAGCAGCCACTAAGCCATCTCTCCAGCCCAAGGATGCCATTTTTGATGTTATGCAATAAAAATGACTCTTGGAAGCTTTCCATAGCTCTTCATTTTCCAAGCGACTAGTGCATTTCTCTTACCTTAACAGAAAGAAAGTGATGGTGAAGCTGAAAAATCAACCTTTTCTTGACCTTAGTGGTGAGTGGAAACTTCCTGACAAGCAAGTGGCACAAAATCTGAAGACCGGGTGTCCCTAAAGAGGAACAGGGCAGGGCCCTACTTTACCTATGATGTCATGAGAGACTTCAGGTACCATGCAAGCAAGAAACATAATAGCCACTACACACACACACACACACACACACACACACACACACACACACACACACGTATATGAGTACTCTATCTGTATGTCCTAAGTGCTAGAAGAGGGCATTGGATCCCATTACAGATGATTGTGAGCTACCGTGCGGTTGCTGAGAATTGAACTCAGGACCTCTGAAAGAGGAGCTCCAGGAATCCTTTCAGGCCTCCAGCAGCAGAGTTGGGCTGCTGAGACATCCAGCCACTGGACCTGAACAACTATTGGATTCTTAGCTATTCTGCAGTGAGATAGCCAGCCATCGTTGGGCTACTTACAACAGGTAAGCCAGTCTAAGAAATCCCATACATCTTGTTATGTCCCCATCTGAGCTGAGTAAACATTTGTTCTTGTCTCCCTAGGAAGAGTACAACACAAAGGTGTTGGAGAGTCTCACACCAGCTGAGCTGCCCCGAGGAGACTCTGAACAGTCCAGCTGCCTGGTGTTTTTTGTGTGCTCTTCATGCTGGGGCAGTGTTTTTGGTGATACAATTCACCCACGCTCCTGTCGATAACCCCTCACCCATACAACTGTAAACAAGTCCAATAAATTCATTGCTCCACCAAGTTAGCCTTTGATAGAATTTTTTTTTTAACTTTTTATTGGCTCTTTGTGAATTTCACATCACGTAATCCAATCCCACTCATCTCCTCTTCTCCTCACACCCACCCTCTACCCTTGCAACCTCTCCCCTAAGAGAGAAAAACAGATCTCGTTGTGGAAGCTGTAGTGTGTCACAGTGTGTCCCACAACATTCCCCTTTTCGATAGAATCCTTATTTGTGTCTGTTGGGAAACCTGGCTGCTAAAGTGGAAGTATGGCATTACCAAAAGGCCTTGAGCTTGGTATAAAATGGCGTACTTCCTTCATCAGCAGGGCTTCTCTTTTTCTGACCTTGTCTGGGGATTTGGAAACCCCCCTACCCTCTGCCTGCAGAAAGTCATACACCCTCGGTGAGATTACAGGTTCAGTTTCCTTTCTCCCGATAAGAATTCTGCTCAGCAGGCACCTGAGATTCCTTGAGTGCCTCCCCATGCTAATGAGGCATCTCAGTACCCTAGCCTTCAGCCTTTGCCCACCCTGGATATTCTTACCCCCTTCCCTAAAACTTGAAACTCGGCCCCTCCCCCTGCCTAGTAAAGTTGATACAGCTCCCTGAAGCTGATCTGGAATGTCGTCATCTCTGTTATACTCACTGGCTGTCTGAAACCCTGTTTGTGGACTCTGCTCCCTTTGTCATTGTGGACCAGTGGCCAATCATCCCAGGGAGAAGGGAGACTCACAATCTCTTTCCTCGGCTCTCTATTTGTGTGGGTGATTAGACGTTTGTCAGCATCTCCCCAAGAAAAGTTCACATAAGACACCCTTTTCTCCTTTTCTTCCTCCATCCAAGTGAGGTTTGGCTCAGCTCTCTTCTGAGAAAGCCTCTAATGCTATGATGGGGGCCTCACCCTCACTCATTTATTCCATCCCAATTATTTCCTAAAGGCTCACTTCCAAATATCATTAGCCTGGGGATTTGGAGATTAAGTTTTTAACACTTGAATTCATGGAGGACACACCCAAGCCACAGCAGCCATTTTCACAGGATCACATAAAACACCATCAGATGGGTTTATGGCTCTTGCCTCTAACCCTAGCACTCAGGGGGGTTGAGGCAGGAAGATGTAAAGTCCTCTTGGGCTACATAGTGAGTTTCAGGGCAGTTTGCACCACATAGTGGTACCCTGTATGAAGAGATATGAAAGCAAGGACCAGAGAGATGATTCAGTGGTTAGGAATACACACTGCTCTTCTGGAATGTCAGAATTGAACTGGCTGATGTGAGTACTGTTGTGGGAAGGTAGCATATATTTAGTGTTAGGAAAACTACAGATTCACCAAACAGCATCTTGGCTCTATACAAGGTAATAGATATTTGTAGGAAAGGTAAAGTGGAAGGTTTACATAAAAGTAGTTTTTTGTTTTTGTTTTTTTAATAATTACCTAGATGATAACTGACTGCCTCTAGTTAAACAATAGTGGCTATTTATTGAGAGTTTATAGTTTACTATTAAAATAAAATGTATGATAACAATAGTTATTAAATAAATATATGGTAGTAGTGAATATGGGCAGGAGAAATTCAGAGGACAATGCTGTAAGGCTTTCTCATTCCAGTGAAATAATGATACGATATTATTTGAGGACAGACTGTAATTAATTAGAAAGATACTTGTGACCTTGTATTTGTTACTTTTTGTTGCTGTGGTAAAACACCAGGACCAATTCAACTCACAGAAAGATTTGCCTTACAGTTCAGGAGGGATAAGAGCCAATCACGGTGAGGGAGGCATGGCAGCATGTGGCCAGAAAGACACAGAGAGATCTCTCAAGGATGCCCGCAGAGAGAAGGAACAGGAAGTGGGGTTGGATTACAAACTCCCAAAGCTCTCCCCCAGCAACGACTTCAACTACTTCCTCTAGGAAGACCACACCTCCCAAAGCCTTTAAATAGTGCTACTATGTATATGAGTCTATTGTGCACATTTCTAATGCAAACCACAGAAGGGAGGGTGTGGTGACTGTTCTAGTAGCCCAACATTTCTAGGCAGGCAGATCAGTGTGAGTTCAAGGACAGCGAGGGTCACATAGTTACACCTTGCTCAAATAGAAACAAAGACAACAAACAGACAAAATCCTGCAAATATTTAAGAAAAGGAATAAACAATAAGGTGCTAATAAAGAAACTTAATAACTAATGTAAGTAAGCTTAACTAATAAAGGAAGTAAGCCAAAAGCTGAGGGGAATCAAAAGAAAATAGAACCAAACACTAAAACAAATGGAAAAGTGCCACGTGGATGGGGGATTCAAAACTGACCACTGGGTATTCATACTGAGTGTGTCATGATTAGGATACGAAGTGTCTCCCATAGGCTTATGCATGCTCTGAACGCTTGGTCCCTAAATGGTGGTTCTATTTTGCGAGGTTCCGTAAACCTAGGTTATGGGAACCAGCCAGAGGAAGTAAGTCACTGGGGGTGAGAGAGTTCTTGGGGGCATATTATCCCTACTCCTTTCGTGTCCTCTGCTTCCTGATGGTAAACAGCTCCCTCTGCCACACACTTTAGAGTTTACCCAAGTGCATGGTGCCAAGTGACTCTGGAACAGACCCAGATAAACCCGGCTTCCCTTAACTTGCTTCTTTCAGGTATTTTGGTCACAGCTCCAAGCTGATGTAAAGTATAAAGGATCTAAGCACACTCATTGAAAGATAGTAATTGGCAGATTGGGTGTCTCAGTTACGAGACACCATGACCAAGGTAATTTAAGCATTTAGCTGGGGGCTTGCTACAGTTTCAGAGGCTTAGAGTCCATGACCATCATGGTCGGGAGAATGGCAGTAGGCAGGCAGACATGACACTGGAACATCTGGTCCATAAAATGGAAGCAGAGAGAGAGGGGGAGAAGAGGAGGAGGAAGAGGAGAGAGAGAGAGAGACAGAGACAGAGAGACAGAGAGACAGAGAGACAGAGAGACAGAGAGACAGAGAGACAGAGAGAGACTAGGGAGTTGGTGTGAGCTTTTAAAATTTCAAAGCCTGCATCCGGTAACAACTCCAAGAAGGACATACCCACTAATCCTTCCCAAAACAGTTCTACCACCTAAGGTCCTAGCATTTAACTATGAGCCTAAGGGGGAACATTCTCATTCAAATCACTGCATTGAGGAAAAGATCAAGAGTTGCCTGCAAAGAAACTGTACTCTCTGCAGTGCAAGATGCCCAGATGCAGTTCAACACCCTCAAGAAATGATACTTGTTTTTTTGTTTTTTTAAGATTTACTTATTTTTTCTTTATATGAGTACACTGTCGCTGTCTTCAGACACACCAGAAGGTATCTGATCCCACTGCAGATGGTTGTGAGCCATTATGTGGTTGCTGGGAATTGAACTCAGGACCTCTGAAAGAGCAGCTAGTGCTCTTAACTGCTGAATCATTTCTCCAGCCCCCCCCCCCCAAAAAATGATTCTTTTAAGAAATAATTATTTATTCAGTTATTTTTTAAAGATATATTTATTGTTATAAAATTTATTGTTATTATTGTTATAAGATTTATTTATTGGACACTGTAGCTGTCTTTAGACACAACAGAAGAGGGAGTCAGATCTCGTTATGGATGGTTGTGAGCCACCATGTGGTTGCTGGGATTTGAACTCAGGGCCTTCAGAAGAGCAGTCAGTGCTCTTAACCGCTGAGCCATCTCTCCAGCCTCTATTTATTCAGTTTTGATATAGGATCAGGAACTATCTGTGATTACATTAAAGAGCTGTAGAAAACACATCTCTTCAAGACAAATACCTGTGCGGGTCTAGATTTTGTTCACCTTCTTCCCCAGCTATGACTTGTGAGAAGAGATTAAGGGATGAAGCAGACCCCGGAATCTCTTCCCTGTTTTTCCTCTCTGCTTTCCATTCACCACGAGAGGAAAGTCTTGCTCTCCATGGACTGCCATTGCCATGATGTTTATCTTCAGCAGAGCCAGGCCTCTGTGGGTAGAGCCCCCGGAAATGGAAAGCCTGGGAATGATTGCCCCTCCCCTCTTTCTCCCTCTCCTTCCAGGGTCTCTCTGTGTAGCCCTGGCTGTCCTGGAACTTGCTCTGTAGACCAGGCTGGCCTTGAACTCAGACATCTGCCTGCCCCTGCCTCTTGAGTGCTAGGATTAAAGGGGTGCGCCACCACTGCTTGGCTTAGTTCCTCTCTTTAAATATCATCTTAAAGGATACTTTGGTGATAGCTACACAAAAGCATCTAACGCAGTCTTCAGGACTGGGCCTTTTTTTTTGTTTGTTTATTTAAAATTTATTCATTTTCAGTATGCAGATTTTTTATTGGTTATTTTATTTATTTACATTTCAAATGTTGTCCCCCTTCCCAGTTTCCCCTCCACAAACTCCCTATCCCATCTCCCCTCCTCCTGCCTCTATGAGGGAGCCTCCCCCCCCCCCCGACTTACTGCCTTAGTATTCCCCTATGCTGGGGCATCAAGCCTCCACAGGATCAATGTCCTCCCCTTCCACTGATGCCAGATAAGGCAATCCTTTCCCACATATGCAGCTGGAAACATGGGTCCCTCCACGTGTGCACTTTGGTTGGTGGTTTAATCTCTGGGAGATCTGCGGTTAGTTGGTTGTTCTTTCTATGGGGTTCCAATCCCCTTCAGCTAATTCAGTCATAGTAGTATATTAGTTTATTTTCTATTGCTGTGATAAGACACTAGCACCAAGGCAATGAATAAAAAAAATATAATTTAGCTGACCGTGGTGATGCATACCTACAACCTAGCACTCTGGAGGCAGAGGCAGGTGGATCTCTGTGAGTTCTCAAGGCCATCCTGGTTTATTTTCTGAGGTCCAGGACAGCCAGGGATATGCAGAAAAATCCAGAGCTACAATCAATCAAATCAATCAAATCAATCAAATCAAATCAATTAATCAATCAATAAACAAACAGAAAAGAAAGGAAAGAAGAAAAAAATAAAGTGATTAATTGGGCTTTTATTTTCAGAGGGTTAGAGCTCATAATAGCAGAGCAAGGCATAGCAGCAGGAATGCTAAGCTCATATCTTGATCTGAAGTCAGGAGGCAGAGAGAACACACTGGGAATGGCAGGAGTCTTTTGTAACTGCAAATCTCCCCCACCCTCAGTGACACATCTCCTCCAATAAGATCATACTCCTCATCCTTCCCAAGCAGTTCCACTAACAGGGGACCAAAAATTCAAATATATGAGCATATTGGGGCTATTCTCATTCAAACTACCACAAGTGGGTTGGGTATACAGCCGGCAGAACATCTGTCCTAGTTTTGCTGTGATTTTTTTGGTTAATAACTATACTGAAGGATCCCCTCTCTCCCTCCCTCCATAGTCAGTCCCTCCCTCCTCCTTTTCTCTCTTTGTTCTTCCTTTTGGTTCCATCTTTCTAAAAACATCACTTCTACTATTACTATGTGTGAAGGGAAGAAAGACACATATGCTCAGTTCAGTGTCTTGCCTAGCTAAAGAGAACAGGAGCTGAGTGTGGTGCCACATGCCTGTTACCCCAGTACTTGAGAGAAGGTTAAGGGTGAACGAAGTAGGAGAAGGAGTATAAATTGCAGGAAGCCTGGGCTACATAGTGAAATCTTGTTTCAAAAAACCAAGGGCAGGGGAGGTGGGGGGGGGAGGGTTGAGAGGGGGTGGAGGTCTAGTACTAGTCACATCTCCACTCTCTATTCCCTATATACAGAATTATATGGTATGCGTTTTGGGGTGCCAGCTATGGTTCCTCATTCTCTGCTTCCTCCCCCTCAGGATATCCAGATGTTGCTGCATGCATCCAGTATTACAGAACTTTTAGGTGAAGGCCTTCGCTGATGCTCTTCAATGAAACAGCTCTCTTGAAGGATCTTAGTTCATGCGCACATTTTTATTTGGGATGGGCTTGTACACACACACTTTACTCAGGGTGAACCCCGGGTGTATATGGACCTTGGAGAGGCGAGAAGGGGTTTTCAGGGTAAATGAAAATCATTGGTTTTAAAGTGTTAAAGTTCTGTGAGTGCTTCATTTGTATGGTGACACTTTCCAGGAATCCCAGGTCCTTGCTGGGCAGGGTTTTCCTGGGGGGTAACAGGGGTGGGGTGGGGATCGAATCTGTAGGTCTGCTCAGGACCACTCGACCTTCTCCAGGTTGAAGGGTGTTTGTTAGGGTTTGGGTTCCTCAGACAAGACCAGAGAAGGGGAAGCCCTACTGGTAAAGGGAGTTCTCCATTTTGCACTGAGCTCTGAGAAGCTGTCCTGTCATGGCAGACTCTGACCTTAACTATCAGGGCTTCACCACACAGAATCACAGATGTGAGAGTCTTTTCAAAATGATGCCAGACACAGGCGACAGTTCTGATTGATTGTGTTCTCTACATATAGGACCTCATAGCGCAAAGGTCCCACTCTGATTTTCTTTCCTCAACAATAGGAATCTTTTTGTTTTAACCATGAATGTTCTGTTCATTTTGCTGTGGCATTAGAGGAAAAAAAACCCCACATAATAACCAATCCCATGACTTCATGAATATTATTGCTAAGAATACGTCCTTTCAAAAGATTATGAGTTGATTGAAACAAAAATATCCAGTAAATCTTAGTGCAGGTGGCAAGAGGATACAGCTCCCTTCCTCTATTAAAAATGCCAGTGAAGTTGTAATGTTAATGGTTTAAGCTCAAGATATGCTATTTCGCTAAAACCAGATACATGTAAAATAGCCCCGGGTCTGGAATGGGTCTGAGCTGGTGTGGTCCTTTACAGCCCTGAGCAGTCTGTCAATAGTTCTTTCTTGGCACAAGGAGAAGGGGCTGGAACCCTGCTCTCTGCTGCTTGCTTCGGGCCCCTTTGATTCAGCCAGCTTGGTGGCTTCTTGCCTCCTTGGTCTCTGGTTCCTGTTGGATCCTGCTTGCCTGGGTCTGGCTCTTCCCCAGAATTCCCACGCAGCCTGGATTTGTCCTTGCAGCCCAGCTTGGAGAAAGCTGTTCAGTGGTCCCTGCCCTCAGCTCTGCGTCTCCTTGGGAAATAGATCTCATTCCGGGCCCATTCATTATCATTCTCTGTATTAGTGTTCTCTTACACATACCTCTTGCTCTGTCTCTAAGCTGCTATGAGACAGAAGGCCGGAATGGTTTAAGAGACATGCGCATCTGCTTGTGAATTACTGTCTTGGAGAAGGATAATCCAGCTGGCTCTAGGGAGGGAACGAGACCTGTGGAGCAGAGCTGCGCTAGCCAAACACATCAGGACTGCTGTCCGCCTTTAAAGTCACGAAGAAGGATGCATAATTGTTCTTTTACATCATTGGGTGTTGGGTGGCTTGTTACACAGAAGTAGCTGACTGATGTATGGACACAAAGCAGCATGCATGTCCCACCCTGGGACTTACCTAGACCTAGAATGGAATTATGGCATAAATGGAATTGGTCATGTCTGAGTTTTCATGAGCATGCTCACTGTCGTACCAGTAACATTATCCTGCCTAGCCCTGGGGAGGATGGGGGTAGTGAGGGCAAATGGAGTCTAAGGAGCAATCTACAGCTGTCATCCACAAACTACACTATCATCTCTCCCCTCCTACCTTAAAGAGCTGGGGCAAAGGAGACAGGATGAGATTTAGAGATGCCTATGGTCCTAGGGACAGTGGGCAAATGCCAGGTCACATGGCCCCGCTAGCGGCAAAGCTTGGAATTCTCATGTCTCTGGGACTCTAGGCTTCTCTTGCGTGTCACAGATGGCAATGCTCTCCACATTCTTCCCGACGTCCCTGCTGCCCTTTGCTAGCTCATTGGAGCCCTTCTGCCAAGCTCATGTAACTTTCTTTCCAGAAAGTCACGATCCCGTGTGGGCTCCAGTGTACGTCTTGGTAAGCTGACATTTGACACTGCTAGTGCTTCTCCTACAGATGAGGTGTGAGAGTTTTCCGTTCAGCTACCACATAGGATGCTCCAGGGGGAAAAAAGGGACAGACGGGGAAGGGGTGGTGGTGTCCTGTGTAGACACATGGAAATGAATGCAGAAGCAGGGGCACACAGTGGGAGGTGGCTCAGGAAGTTACGGTTATGGTTTGAATTAGAAATGTCTCCCATAGGTTCGTGCTTTCTTGGCTTGGCCAAGAAAACTGACCAAGAAGTTGGTTAGTTGTATTTCGAAGGCCCTGGAGCTTTTAGGAGGTGGAGTCTGGCTGGTAGAGGCAGTTCACTAGGACTTGGTCTTTGAAGGTTATATCTACCCTCAATTCTGGGCAAAGCTTCAGGATTCTTTACCACCAGCATGGAGTAGCGACATGTCCCTATCACCATGGGCTGCCTCTGTGTATTCATGATGGATTGAGAAACCCCTGCAACCAGGAGCCCAGACCAACCTTTTCTTTCTAAAACTGCAAAGTAACGTATAAACTTAGGAAGGCTGAAAAGTCTTAAGCTGGGCTACCTCAGGCCTGAGAACCAGGATGGCCAGCTGGTGGCATAGTTCAGTGTGAATCAGGGTCTCCAGTGTCCAAGGGCAAGAGGAGGAGATGCCTAGGCTTAAGAACGGAGAGTAAACTGGTCCTTCAGCTACCTAGGGATGGAGATCAATGGGCTGTGTCAACTCGACTACACTTGGAATCCTCATTTTCTTTTTTACAACGTCGGGTGTGTGTGTGTGTGTGTGTGTGTGTGTGTGTGTGTGCTGGGAACTGAATTTGGGCCCCCTGAAAGATCATGGCTCACTCTTAACCACTGAATCATCTCTCCAGCCCTGCTTTTATTTTTTAATTATGTGTGTGTGTTCTGTGTGGGGGTTTTGTGCATGTGAAGAAAGGCGTTGAAACACTAGAGCGGGAGGATCCAAAATCGTCACTGACAGAACAGCAAGGGCTCCTAACTTCGGCGACATCTCTTTTAGCCTCAAGGGACTCTCAATTTTGGGTGAATGTTTGAGAAAGTTTTCAGAGAGGTTTAACTGAGAGATCTGTTCTGAGAGTCCTATGGATTGGGGTTCTAGACTGGATGAAAAGGGAGAAAGTCTGAAGCCAGCTGGGAGGCAGCATTCCATTTTTCTGCTTCTTGGTCTGTGGAGATGTAAGATCCTGCTCCATGCTTCTGCTGGCACGAACTGACATGCCTTCCCCCGACAAGAAGAGCTGCCTAAAGCACATATGCCTACTTGTTCTTCTACATCTTGTCCAGGGGTTGAATTCTTTAAGGAGGTATTGATAGAATGAAAGAATGAAGGAGAACTTTCTTAGAAGCCTCCAAAAGCCTGTATTTGTATAGTGTGATGTTCCCTCTTTACAGCAACCACTGCAGATACAGATCCATGTCCTTAGACTGGAGCTGGGGTTGGGGGCCAGCCTTCTGTAGCACAGGGTCTGTGGTGATCTGGGGCTAATCCCATCAGAGAGGAGTGGAGGGTAGGGAGCTGCCCTTGGGCATTCCAGGGGTGGAGTGGCGAGCCATATCAGATATTTTTTTTCCTTTTGGGTTGCTGCGACTGACAGAAACAATGTAAGGGAGGGGCTTCTGTCTTGACTCACCATTTGTGCTGTAAGTGCTTTTGGTAAACTGCACGTGCTGCTTGCTGAAAACAGGGCAGACTCTCCCTGTCTCAGATTTACCCAGGTTTATTGCTCTTGTCCTTGGAGACACTTTCTAGGTGCAGGCTGGCCTCAGCGCTTCTGTGACAGGGAGAAAGAACAAACAGCTATAATAGCACCCTTGAGGACGGATAGAAGGCGAACGGTTTCTAAGGGAAGTTACTATTATTTATCCTGTGACTGCCTGAGGTGGGGAGAAGTAGGAAGCTCGTCGGTGGGGTGAACTCTCTGCTCTAGCTGGAAACATCCCGAACTGAACTCCAGCCTTTCCGACAGACTCAGCCCAGTCTTTCTGGGGCATGTTGTAAGTGCTCAACTTGATGTTATCTATCTGCTATTTGCTACTGATGTTATTCTTGCTTTCCCACTCTGGTTACTCTAGATAGTTCTGCTAGACGTTGTAAGGGCCCGATTTATTTTGTTCTCTATCTGCTTCTTGCTACAAGTTCCTTTGCTTTTGCTTGATACATGTTTAAAATTTCACTCAAACAAAAATAAATCTGTCCTAGATCATTTTCTGTAGGATATGCCATTTCAGAGGATTCAGTGTGTTATGGCGGGGAGGCGTGGCCTGCCTCAGTTTACTTCACAGCTGAACAAGAGGCAGAGAGTGACAGGTAGTAACCAGGGATGCTATACCAAAGACCTCTCTCTCTCTCTCTCTCTCTCTCTCTCTCTCTCTCTCTCCTTGGTTTTTTGAGACAGGGTTTCTTTTTGTAGCCTTGGCTGTCCTGGAACTCCCTCTGCTCTGTAGACCAGGCTGGCCTCGAACTCAGAGATTTGCCTGCCTCTTCTTTCCAGGTGCTGGGATTAAAGGTGTGAACCACCACCTCCTGGTACTTCCATGCTGCCATTGGCGGGAGGCAAGATCAGAGTTTATGACTGTGTTTCAGAGGTTGCTGTATCTGCAGGGAGAGAAATTCACATTTACCATTTTCCCCAATTGTTCCTGCTTTTTCTTTCTTGATGCAAATGATCAAAGGATGTATGTGGACTTGGGAGCTGGGACAGAAGTGGAAGATAGGGGCAAACAGACCCACAGAGGGCCAGAATTTTGCAGGTACCTACCAGCCTGTTCCTATACACACAACACTGAGGTAACAATATCCATGCCTACTGTCCGGGCTTGTGATAATGTTAGGACAAGGCCACAAGGTAGACTAGAGGACTGCCACAAACAGAGGCTGGGGGAGGAAGTGAGTCCAAGAGATTTATTCAGCTCAGGCTGGCCTGGAACTTGCTATGTGTACCAGGCTGGCTTCAAACTCACAGATATCCTGCCTCTGCTTTCAAACTGCTGGGGATTAAAGGTATGCCCCCGCTCCAGCTTCCAAGTTTTAAAATACTGAGTGGAACAGGGATGGGGATTTAGCTCAGTTGGTGGAGTGCTTGTCTATTTGGTCCCCACTGTTAAACAAAACACCAGAATTATAAAATACATGGGATAGAGCAGCAGCTATTCTTGAAAAATGTGCTACACAGTGCATATGTAGTAACATAGTGATATTAATACTGCAGCTTAATATATGTAAGGAAAATTGTAATGTGTACAGTAATTAATACATACGCAAAAATATAGTTGTATATTGTGCATTTTAGCTCATTAAACCACATTAGTTCATTAAAAGGCATGGAAACAGCTGAATTTGATAAAATTAAATGAGCTTATGAAACAGTCTCAATGCTCCTATTAAGTTCCTACCACCACAGGCAGCACCAAGTGAATGGGGACCCACTATCCCGCCGCCTCTCATCCTGTGCAGGGGTTCCTGAGCGCCTCAGCCTCCACCCCACCCGGAGAAACTGTCCCCGCCATAGCCCCGCCCACCAGGGCGGAGCTCCAGAGCTTCCCGGCGTGCTGCGCGGGCGGGGCGAGGGGCGGGGCGTGCGCGGAGGCGCGGCTGTCGCGGGACGCTAAGCTGGGCCCGGTTGCGGGAGAGGAGCGTGGCGCGCCTGGTGTAGGGCCTGCTGCTCCGAGGCGGCAGCGGCGGCGGCGGCGGCGGCATGCGCGTGTGAGATGCGGCCGCGGGTAGCCCGGACGCGAGCGGCGGCCCCCGGGGCAGCGGCGAAAGTGAGCGCGGCCTCTTCAGAGAGAGGCGAGCCGTGCATGAGGGCGAGCGCGCGGGCGCTGGGCATCCGCCGGCCACGCCGTCTCCATAAACACTTGTTTAGGACTTGTTCGCCTCGCTGAGGCTGCGGCGCCGGGCATGGAGCCCCCGTCCGAACCCGAGCCCGAGCCCGAGCCCCAGCCCCTTGCAGAGGCCTCAGCCGCCGCTCCGCTGCGCGCCCCGGAGGTGGCGCGGCTTCGCGAGGAGCAGGAAAAGGTAACAGGCCGCGCTTGGTTCCGGCCCTGGCCGGCTTCCGCATGTGGCCGCGACACTCCGAGCAACCTCTAACGCGGCCAGCCCTCTGCGTGGAACCGAGATCCTCCCACGCGCGAGCTGCGCAGCCTCGGGCCGCGGGGACCACGGGAGAAACTTTTGTCACGTGCATTTGTTGTCTTTTGTCGGTGGCCCTTTGACCTTCCCCGAAAGGGATGCAGGGATGCGGGGATGTGGGGAATACAGAGGATGCAGGGGATAGGATAGTCTGACCCTGAACTGAGAGCAGTTGTTGGGACTAAATAAAAACACGTGTTTTTTTTTTTTTTTTTTCCTTTTTGGTGGTGGGGGGATTACACTGTGAACAGAAGTGATCACTCTCTTTACCCCTTAGCTATTACCTAAACGTTGGTAAAATGCACTCGCACGCGCGCGCGCGCGCGCGCGCGCACGCACACACACACACACACACACACACACACACACACACACACGAGATATCCTTATTTGATTGAGCGTCCAAGTTTGACTACGTTGGTGATGATGCACTTCCTGTGCAATCCCAGCTCTCGGGTTTAGTAGTCGACAACAAGAGAGAAGGCCTTTGTTAAAAATTAACTTTATTAAACGAGGCTTTTTTCTTTCTTTCTTTCTTTTTTTTAAACTACCAGAGGAGAGGAGAATGCTTTGAATCTCCAAATGGGATTTATTTATTTATTTATTTATTTATTTATTTATTTATGTAAGCAAGTGTGAAAATGTCTTGTGGATTCTGTAGGTTTTCAAGTTGATTCTTCTGAAGTGCCTTGAAATTTTTTTAAAAAGCGACAATTTGCTTAAACGCCACATGTTGTATTGCCAGAGTCATGTAAAGGTTTAGGAAGTTGCATAAACATTTGAGAAGCTCTATTTTTCTATATTTAAATATTTTTGCATGTAAACTTTGTTATTTATTTGGAATTTACTCCTTGAGAATTGTACATGCATACAATTAAACCGATTTTGTCCCTTCAACTTAACTCAGGTTCCCTCCCACACATTCCCCTCCAACTTCATGTTCATTTTTTCTTAATATCTCAGTCCAGCTAGTGCTTGCCCATATGTTAGGGTAGAACCATCCAAGGAGCATGGGCACCACAAATTCCACGAGTTAGTCTTTCTCCCTTAGCTGCTGTCAACTTCCAGTAGCTCCTCAGTTAAGGGTGGGTCTCAGGAGCTCCTATTTCATGTAAGCTTGAATTTCTGCTATGAAGCCCAAACTCCTTTTTATTCATGTACCTATGTAAAACTTTTCATGAAACACGGTTACAAAAATGTGCTGAGGTTAACTACATGAAAGTTTTTCCCAGATCCTAAGAAATCCCTCTTGGATTAGAAACCACCTGTTAACAGATTGTAGGAGTCTTTCATACGTTGGTTAGCTCCTGCTGCTGCTGCCTTTATATATATATATATATTTTTTTTTCCATTTTCTCTAATACATAATGCAACTGTTAGATTTTAAACTTGCAGTTCTTAAAGAAGAGTTAAAAAGTTAACCTAGTTTAGTGTAATTTTTTTTAAAAAAGACTTATTTATTTTATGTAAGTATACTGTAGCTTTCTTCAGACACACCAGAAGAGGGCATCAGATCTCATTACAGATGGTTGGGAGCCACCATGTGGTTGCTGGGATTTGAACTCGGGACCTCTGGAAGAACAGTCAGTGTTGTTAACCGCTGAGCCGTCTCTCCAGCCCAGTTTAGTGTAATTAAAATTACAAGACGTATTTGCTTTTATTGATTTATATTTTTATTTATTATGGTTCTAGGAGAGCTGTATTATCAGTCAACTTTTTAATTTTTGAAACACGTTCTTTTTAAGTTGCCCAAGCTGGCCTTGAACTCCCACTGTAGCCCAGTCTGGATTTAAAGCTGTAAGCCTCTAAACTCAGCCTTCTAAGTAGGTGGGATTACCAGTGGCATCAGACTTAACTTCATCTTATTTTTTTTTTTTTTTAAGGAGAAACAGATTTTTAAAAAGGAAAATAAGAAAGGAAGGAAGAAAAACAAACCAAAACCGAGTCCTACATATTGCCTCCTTGTTACTTTTGACAAAAAGAATTGTCCTTTCTCTTCAAAGTGTGAAGTGGCCCAGGGTAGCTGGTATCACTGCTGCCTCTAGCCTATATGGAAAACACTTTTGCTTTCCCAGTGTAAAGTGTGAGTGATGCTGACCAGCATCTTAGCTCCTGTGTGCCCTTTTTAAAAGGGAGAGCCTGGGTTTTATTCTGATGTTAGGGTGAGTGAAATACGAAGGGTACTTTGGGGTGTTCTGAACAGCTTCTTGTAGTTAGTATTATATTTGAGCCTGTCTTGGATGCTAAACCAAATAGGAGACTGAATGTTTTCAGTGGATGTGGACCTCAATACCTTTGTCAGTCTTGACTTATGTTAATGTTAATTTGGCATATAAACTAAATGTGCATTTCTGTTTGGGTTAGGTAAAATGCCTCCCAGTTCATAAGAAAGCCCTTCAGTATTTACTTAACAGACTATTTACATAATAGAAAAATCTGTATTGGTAGACGGGAGATTCACAAGGGCTTATTAACAAGACACGCTGGCTAGATACCTGTGCTTTAATTAGTGTTGCACAGGAGAGCTTTGCTTTGTAAATAGTGAAATAGTAATTTTGTGAGGGACTTTACTTAGGTTTTAAAGCCAACTCATTTTAACAGTCCTGCAGTCTGTGGTATGAAAGTAGAAGCATTTGACATTCTGAATGTTAAGGGAAAAGTGTCACTGTAGCTTTGTATGAGTGGACACTTACTATCCTTTGTCAGCCATAGCCTTTCCCTGTTCATGAGAGGGAACTAAACTGTCAACAGAATGACTTCTTGGTTTGATGGTGGTACCTGCTTTGCTGGCTCTAGCTGCAGAAAGGGATCTGAGTTCCTCACATAGAGGTTTAGGGAGCGAGTCTTACAACCTGGCTTAAGAAGGACTGTAGATAATGTTTAGTTGTTGTTGCCCTTGTTTCCTTGAAATCCCACCAAGTGGTTTAGGCTTTATCCTGGTCTCTCCTTATTTGGTTCTGGTTCATATTGGAACACTGAATCTGAGAAGGAAATTATGACAGCTTGAAGAAAAGGGAAAACAATATGTATGAGCACCATCCCCAGTGAGTGATAGCATCTGAGGAGAATGGTTAGGGTCAGGTCAAGTTTATTAGCACTTTCTCATTTTCATCAACACGGTCAGTGGTGAAACACTCTCAACTCACCCCCCACCCCTCCCTTGTTTTTTTTTGGTTAAAATTATGTTTCTTTTTCTCTTTCTTTTTTTCTTTTTTCTTTTTTTCTTTTCTTTCTTTCTTTCTTTTTTTTTTTTTTTTTTTTTTTTTTTGAGACAGGGTTTCTCTGTGTAGCCCTGGCTGTCCTGGAACTCACTCTGTAGACCAGGCTGGCCTTGAACTTAGAAATCNGCCTGCNTCTGCCTCCCGAGTGCTGGGATTAAAGGCATGCGCCAACACTGCCTGGCTTTGTGTTTATTTCTTTTTCCATTTCTCTTTCTCTTTTTCTTTTTTCCTTCCTTCCTTCCCTCCCTCCCTCCCTTCCTTCCTTCCTTCCTTTTTTTTTTTTTTAAAAAAAAAAAAAAGCCAACGTCTCAGGAGCCATGCTGGCCTTGACCTAGAATGGCGTGAGCTCCTTCCTGATCGTGCTGCCCCAGCCTCTGCCTGAGTCAGTGAGACTGCTTTGCTCCCCCTATCTCTAGGGGCATGTGCAGCCAGGGAGTCTTTAACTGTTAGGTTGGCATTCAAAGTCATGATGGATTTTATTATGGTGTATTTATCCTTCCCCTCCATCCTTTTTTTGATCTGGCAAGACATGTAAGAAGAGTTCCTGTGGTTTTGTTTAGAATGGGAAAAACCTGAATGTCCTACATTGGAGAGTTGGTTAAATAATCATGCATATCTTAAACAGGCATGCAAACTGTAGAACAGTAAGTAGCTGTGATGCGGATCCTGTTTTGCTTAGGCACTTATATAAATACTCATTTTCTATAAAAAACTACCATAGAAGGATGATGGTAGTATTTTACCTAAAAGTTGGTAAAATTAGAAAATTTCAGTTTTCCAATAAAGGTGTTGAAACTTAATTTTTGTGCTAACAAGTTTGTCATAATATCCTTAATTGCTAACCAGTTTCTAAGCAAGAAAATTAAGTATTAGGTAGGTTTTGAATACCAGTTACTTAGGTTTATTTCTTAGTTACTCTAGAGCTCATTAAATTTATCGAAAACATTGCCCAGGTAGTTTCTTTTTATTTTTTTCTTTCCTCCTTAAGGATTTTGCTTATTTTTTTTCTGACAAAAGATAAAAAAAGAGAGAAACTCAGACTATATTTTTATATTTAGTTTTGCTTTTTGAGGCAGGGTCTTAGTATATAGCCCTGGCTGGCTTTGCTAGTGCAGCCCTTTGCCTCAGCTTCCTCAGCACTGAAATCCCAGGTATGCTACCACACTGTGTAGATCAGTGTTGTGAAGTACTTATGTAACATTTTGGTAGAAAGATGTCCACTTGATGGAGTTACTGAGGACTGGGTTCCCTTCTGCCCTATCATGAGTGACAAGACTGTGATGAAGTAATTTGGGCTCCCCTATGCTGCCCCCCCCCCCCAGCAGTTACAAAATTCTGGTGAGGTATTTCAGTCTACTCTATGCAGCTTTCTTGCATGAAAGTCTTGTTAAATTGACTTCTGTCACGATTGGCATTATGTTGGAGTTTTGGCTGAGGCCATATTTCTGGGATAGCTGATTCATATCTCTAGGTACTATTATGTTTTACTAGTGGAGCTATAGTGAAATTTATTATCCGAAAGAACGAGGGTGCAGTGTGATCCCTTAGGTTCATGTTCAGGACAGCAGTACGATTGGGAAGGTCAGTGGGATAATTTCTTTACCACTGAGGGCCTGAAGTAATTATCGCTGGGAATTTGAACTAGTTAATGCTCTCCTTATACCAGAGTCTTGGAGAATTAAATGCAGCAGAAATAAATATTTTAATCTTTTCTTAAAGCAGAACATCTACTTTAGCTTAATGGAAGATTTTCATTTTTGTCTTGGTAAATTCCTGTTGGTTTAAGGAGCTCTGTCAGCCAGGTAGTGCAGTAGTTGGAGCCCACACCATGGGATGCAGCCACTTAACATTTGTTGAGTGTGCCAGCCAGCGTGTTGTGCTGAACTCAGAGTTTCAAATGAAGAGGCCACTGGAGTGAAGACATGCAAAAGGCACATTTACACGTCTGATGATGAGTGATTGATAAGGATAAGCAGAAAGGAACAGGGAGGCGAGGACTGGTGGGGAATGCTCCTTATATAAGTAAGCAACCTGTCAGGCTGTAGTGCAGTTTCATTAAAGCAGAAACCTCAGTTAAGTGGAGGCGAGCCTGTGTGGAAGACATTTTCGAGTAGAGTTTTATGCAACTAGGAGAGAGCCAGGCTGAGAGCACTGGCAGGTCTCTTTACTAAAGGGTTTTGAGTTTTATTTTTGCAAGAGGAGAAGCCATTGGAACACATTTGAGACTTGAGTTCTAAATATCCTTTTGTTCTGTGTGTGTGAAGAAGGGAGGTCCAGGCTCACAGTACAGGGAGTCCATTCCGTTTTGGCCAAGCATTGTGCTGGATATTTATACAGTTGATGTTGGAGTCTTCTTGACTTTCCCAGGTGAACAATTGGGGCTGTTTGTAGTTTTTGCCTGGCCCATCTCATAGGGTATTTCTGTCTTTGATTCTGCTTACATTGCTGTTTGCAGAAGTGGTTATACCAGTTTACATGCCTGCCAGCATGGTACACGGTTCAGCGTCTCTGCATTTTTAATTACTCTAACACCTCTGGTGGTATCCATCTCTTTCATAATTGCTAGTCAGTTTAGTGATGACTGACGTTGATTATCTTTTCAAGTGTATTTGAGCAGTTTTGACTTTTAGCTTTTTCACAGGATAGCTACTGGTTGCTTTTCTACTTTCTGTGGGGGGATAGTTTTCATATTCTAGTTGATTCGTTGTAGCTGTTTATACATTTTTGATACGAGTGCATTTTCAGGTATGGATTCTAAATTTCTTGCTGGTCTGAGGCTTGAGTTAACATTCTGTAATGTCTTTTGATGACCTTGAATTCTTTTTTTTTAAAAAATTATTTATTATTATTTTCTTTATTACATTTCAAATGCTATCCTGAAAGTTCCCTATACCC
>NC_034590.1:10948712-10955999 GCF_900095145.1 Mus pahari | reverse complement strand
ATTTCTTTCTTTAGGGATTTGAAGTTCTTATCATACAGATGAATTCTTTTTTATTTTGAATATTTATATATTTTTTTAATTTTATGCTCATTAATACTTTGCCTGCATGTCTGTCTGTCTGCCTGTGTTAGGGTGTCAAATCTCCTGGAACAGGAGTATAGTTGTGAGCTGCTGTGTGGGTGCTGGGAGTTGAACCTGGGTCCTCTGGGAGAGCAGCCAGTGCTCTTAACTGCTGATCCATCCCTCCATCCCTTAAAGATTTATTTATTTATTTATTGTATGTATATGAGTACACTGTAGCAGAATAGATGGTTGTGAGATGTCGTGTGGTTGTTGGGAATTGTCTTTAGGACCTCTGCTCGCTCTGGTAGGCCCTGCTCCCTCTGGCCCAAAGATTTATTTATTATTATAAATAAGTACACTGTAGCTGTCTTCAGACACACCAGGAGAGTGTGTCAGATCTCATTAAGGGTGATTGTGAGCCACCATGTGCTTTCTGGGATTTGAACTTAGGACCTTTGGAAGAGCAGTCAGTGTTCTTAACTGCTGAGCCATCTTGCCAGCCTGACCTTGAATTCTTGATTTTATTTCTTTTGTTGTTAGTTTGTGTTTGTTTGATTGGAACTCAGGACTGTCCCCATGTAGGCAAGGGCTTTACTACTGCACTCCAGTTCTGTTTTTAAGACATCATTTCTAGGGCTGGTGGACACTGACTGCTCTTCCAAAGGTCCTGAGTTCAAATCCCAGCAACCACGTGGTGGCTCACAACCACCTGTAATGAGATCTGACGCCCTCTTCTGGTGCGTCTAAAGTCAGTTACAGTGTACCTATGTATAATAATAAATAAATCTTAAAAAAAAAAGATGTCATTTCTACTCATGTTCTGGGCATACTCTCTTAATATACTGCCTTGCATTGAGATCAGCAGTCTGTCTGTTCATTATTGATTTGAGTACTCTTAGGAATTGAGGCAGTTTTACTTTGGCTTTAGGAATTTAGTTCACTAGGATGATTTTTTTCCCCCACTTCCTTGTCATCTTGATTATGACAGGTGATGGGTGTAATTTGTTTCTCAGATCTGTTCTGATGGCTTTGTTATTCTTGCAGCCAAAATTATTCTGCTGTAATCATTATGGCTTTCTAAGTTGTCTTTCCCCAAATTATTTATTGCTCAGTGTGTGTTGGCACATGCATGTTTTGATGTGTATGTGAGGTCAACACTATTGTGGAGTTGGTTCTGTCTACCTGTACAGTCATTTCCAGAATAGAACTCAGGTGGTCATGCTTGCTTGGCAAATGCCTTTAATCTGCTGAGCCATCTGACTGGCCTAAGATGTTCTCTTGATACCTAGTAGTGGAAATTTAGTGGTAGTTATTCAAGATTGCCTTGTTTGGCAAAGTCATTTTGCTTTTGTTTGTTTTCCTGCCTTTGGCACTGTTAGGCTCTTTATGTAAGAGCAAATGTAATTTATGTAGTGTTCCTCGGGAACAACTATCTAGAATAACCATTAAAGGCCGAGGTGATGTTTGCTGTGGATATGCCTGCTTTTTGTCTTTCAGTAGTGCTGGAGATCTAACCAAGTGTTTTGTGTGTGCTAAATATGTGTGTGCTTTATCACACTGAGTTACATCGCACAGTGCTTTTTAATTTTCTATTTTGAGACAGGATTTTGCTAGCTAACTCAGGATGGTTTCAAACTTGCAGTCCTCCCGTCTTCACCAAGTAGGTGAATTAGAGACATGTACCAATGTGCCTGGTTTATATTTGCTTCTTACCAGATAAAAGAAATTTCCTTAAAAGCTTTCTGAGAGCTTTAATGATTGAATATTGAAGTTTAGAAAATGCTTTGTTCTGAGTTGAAAAATTACAGGTAACTTATTGAAAGGAGCCTATTTGATAATTCCGATGTTGAAGTTATTTTTTCTTTGTTTTGAGACAGGGTCTTCCACTGTAGCCCAGATTGGCCTAGAACTCTTAAGCGTTCCCAGTGTGGAGAAGGCTGTACTAACCAGCAATTTTCCTCTCCCATTAAATAGATTTTATCTGATTTTATTTTATGCATATGAGTGTTTTGCCTGCATACATGTGCACAGAATCCCAATGAGATAGAGATGGCCATCAGATTCCCTGGGACTGGAGCAATATAGTGTTGTCAACAGCCATGAGGGTGCTGGGGACTGAACCAGGGAGGGGTCTGTGCAAAACCAGGAAGAACTTTTACCCATTGAACCATCTCCCCAGCTCTTCAGTTTTAAAGGAAGGCAGAGTGTAAAAATAGTTGCTATGTAGTGTGAGGTACATTTTTGTAAGTGGGAGGAGTTCAGTCCTTACTGCTTGCAAGTTCTGTTTTCCTTTGAAACAGTTGTTCTCGGTGCTTTGTATCATGTTAGTCATGAGCCATGATAAATGATAGCCTAGGACCCAGATTCAGGGAGTTTTTATATGCGGTATTTCTAGGTGGGAAAACTTCTATTCTTCTTGTGTCTATATCCTCTCTAGAACAAAATTGATTTATGGCCCTAGAATGTAGGAGGTATAAAGTGAAGGAGGTGCCTAGAATCTGTTTGGTGGTCGTATTTGGTTTCATCTGTGTTTTTCATTTGGGTTTGAAAATGGGGTCTGGTCTGTCTTCAGCAATTAGGAGAGTGTATTATTGTTCTTGTAGGACACAGGAGTTTGGTTCCAGGCTAAAAACAACTGCATTATGGTGTACACACACACAGAAACCAAAGATTTTACAAATGAACTTTTATATAGTTAAGAGTAGCCATTTGCTACGGAGGTTGTGGGGCTTCACAATGGATTTAAATTTTTAAAAAAATTTAATATTTTATATGTAGGAGTATTTTGCTGTGTGTATGTTGGTGCACCACATGTATGATTTGTGCCAGAAGATAGCATTGGATCTCTTGGAACTGGAGTTACAGATGGTTGTGAGCTGCCATGTAGTTTCTGGGAATCAACTTGGGTCCTCTGGAAGACCAGCTAGCACACTTAACCTTTGAGTCATTTCTGTAGTTCAGTATTGGCTCTTATACTTTCATTATCAAGTATTTGTGTGTGTGTGTGTGTGTGTGTGTGTGTGTGTGTGTACATATCCACGGCTGGGAGGAAAGCCCCGTGACAGTTAACTAGAAAGGTAGCGTCTTCGTGCCCTCTTTGATGACTCATGCTGCTCGTCTGCGTTCAGTCCTTCTGCTCCCCTGTGTTTTAGCCCTTTTTGTTTTCTTTTCTGTTTGTTATACTGTAACTACAAGATTTTGTTTACATATACACATAGATTGGCTAGATTCCACATTTGAGGGAGAATGTATTTTTTTTTTCCTTCTGAGATTGTGTATCTTCAATATCATACATTCTAAGTCCATCCATTTTTGTGCAAATTTTGTGGTTGCATTTTTTAGAACTGAATGGTGTATAGCCCATTTGCATACTTACACACACACACACACACACACACACACATTTTTACTTTAAGTATGCGTAGGAAAGTTTTGTCTCTTTGAAATGCCTTTGGCTTGTCTTACTATGTAGCCCAGGCTACCCGTGGACTAACTGCAATACTTTATCTTAGTTTCTCCTGTTCTGGGATTACGGGCCTGGTAAGTAAATTTGTTAGTTTTTGTGTATGTGCATGTACAGGTGTGTGCCTTTTTAAATGTAGGGGTTGGGCCTCAAATTTAGGTCTTCAAGTACTTTACCAACTGAGCCATCTTCTTAGCCCCACTCTGTAAGTTTTAGTATACAAGACTTACTTTTGTGCAGAAGATATTTAAGAATACTGCACATTTTAGAAGAAAGGATAGTCTAGGTGTGTGAATGTTAATATGGGATGAAGTATTCTTTGAATGACTGTGTGGGCCTTCCTTTTTCTCCTTAGGCCTGTGCTGTTTACTCGATTATTTTCTGCTTCCTCATTCAGGACAGGTAACTTGATTCCAACATCCACTATCTCTAGATCTATAGTTCTTCCTGCATCCTGCATTGGAGTGGTCATTTCTAGTACTTAGTGATACAAGATATACCCTTAATAATTCCCTGCAGTCAAACCCATTTCCTGTTTTTTTTTTTTTTTTTTTTAAAGTAGAATTTAGAGATCTGTATCCAGACATTCTTATTTCTTATGGATAATTTTGCCATCTAAATCATTTATACTTCAGTGATACTGTTCTGTGCTTGTTACCGTTGTTTGCCAAACCTTTTGACTTCTGCACACAGAGTCTGAAGCCATAAGCATAGCTGCTTCATGCTACCTTCCTTCTCTAGCAATCTCTAGGATCTCTTTTAGCAATCTCTAGCAACTGCTTTTAGGATTCATGTAGTCTGGGTCTGTCATGCAATTTGGATCATGGCATTTTATACTAATACAGCTTTGACGTATTTTATTTGCCACCTTCGCAGGGTTTGTTTCCAGTAGAACTTATCCTATTATATTGAGTAATGTTCCACTGTACATCTGTGGGCTCTTTGGTTTGCCTTTCGTCTGAAGGTTTTTTTCCTGCTTTTTGGCTGTTATGAATAATGCTATTCTGAACTATGTAAGCATCTGAGTCTCTGTTTTCAGTTCCTTGGCATATGACCTGGGAATCCAGTGGTGGAATCCTATAGCAACAGGGCTACTGTACTGTTATCCATAGGAGCTGCACAATCGTATTCCCACCAGCAGTATATGAAAATGCTGGTCTCTGCACGCGCTGTCTTTTCAGTTATAGCTGTCTTCATAAGTGTGAAGAGGAATCTTAAGTGTGCTTATGGTTGCTGTTTCTCTAATGTCTAAGGATGTTGCCTAACTCTTCTCATGCCTGGTGGCCATTTGTGTATCCTCTTGGGGAGATTTCTATTCAGATCCTTTACCCGTGTTTTAATTGGTCTGTCACTTTGTTATTGAGTTACAAGAATTCTATATATCTGGATATTAAACTCCAATATATAATTTGCAGTGCTTTTCTTGATTTTTTTTTTAGCTTATTATTCTGGTAATGTCCTTTAATGCACAAAAGTTTTAAATTTTCTTTAAAGTTTTTATTTATTATTGCATGCATGTGTGCCATGGTATGAGCGTGGAGGTCAGAGTGTATGTATCTCCTCGGTGTCTTTTCTCTCTGTAGATTCTGGGGATTGAACTTGGGTGGCCATGTTTGGTTATTAAGCACACCGTAACCATTGAGGCACCTTGAAAGCCGAAAATGTAAAATTTTCTCTGTAGTTTCTTCTCTTTTCTTTTCTTTTCTTTTCTTTTCTTTTCTTTTCTTTTCTTTTCTTTTCTTTTCTTTTCTTTTCTTTTCTTTTCTTTTCTTTTCTTTTCTTTTCTTTTCTTTTCTTTTCTTTTCTTTTCTTTTCTTTTCTTTTTTTCGAGACAGGGTTTCTCTGTGTAGCCCTGGCTGTCCTGGAACTCACTTTGTAGACCAGGCCGGCCTCGAACTCAAATCTGCCTGCCTCTGCCTCCCGAGTGCTGGTTCTCTGTAGTTTCTTTAGCTCTTCCATAATTAACTCTTTTGAGGTGAACATTTGAATTGTGTTGAATTTATTAATATTTGCTTCTTAATCTCACTTTAGTTTTATGAATAAATAAAACATTTACATGGCTTAAAATCACAACTATGTAAGAAATTTATTTCCATCCCTATTCCTGTCTGCCATTATAGGTAACTATTTTTAATTTATTTCTGGTTTACCTCATTGTATTTCGTCCTTTAAGAAGTGTATATGCCCCTTCATCTCTACCCTGCTTCTTTACACAAAAGGTAGCATAATTTGTTTTGTCTGTTGATCTTTTTAAGTGAAATCCCTGGTAATTTTCTAGTTTCTAGAGATACCTTAGACTGTTTTATAGTTGTCCAATACTCCACTGTGTAATCATTTTCTGCTACTATACTTTTTAATTTTCATGGTATTAATGTGTAATGTTATGTAAAGTTGTGAAGGAACAGGTTTCGCCGTCCTGTTTTCCAGCTGTATATAATGTACTTTCATTTGACTCTTGTGTGTTCCTGCCCCTTTCTCTTCCCCTTCTCTAGGCTCTCTTCTGCTTTTGTGTCTTCCCTTGACCCCAGTCTGTAGTCTCTATTTGAAAAATCAAACCAAACCATGTAGGATTTGTCTGAATCTGGCCTGTTTTGTCTAACACAGTGATACTCACTGTTCTATGGTTGTTACCGTTGTTTCCCAAACCTTTTGACTTCTGCACACAGAGGCTGTAGCCATAAGCATAGCTACTTCATGCTACTTTCCTTCTCTTTTTCTCCCTCCTTCCCTTGTTTCCTCCCTCCCTTCCTCCCCCTTCTCTCTCCTCTCTTTTCTCTCTCTTCTCTAGTTTTTCGAGACAGGGTTTCTCTGCATATCCCTGACTGTCCTGGAACTCACTCTGTAGACCAGACTTACCGCACAGATTTACCTGTCTCTGCCTCCAGAGTGGTAGGATTAAAGGCCTGCACTACCACCTCTGAGTGAAAACATTTGTTTCTTTAAAAAAACTTTTTTGTGTATGTGTGCCTGCATGAGTTCATGTGTACCACATACATGCAGGTGCCCTTGCCAGAAGGTGTTGGATCATCTAGAACTGGAGTTGTAGGCAGTTGTGAGCCACCTAGTGTGGGGGCTGGGGAACTGAATTGAGATTTCCGGAGGAGCAGGAAGCATTCTTACCTGCAGAGCCACCTCTCTAGCCCCTATTTGTAGTATTTCAAGTGTTTGGAAGAATTTGTTAATGGATGGTCTGGACCAACTATAGTTTCTAAGAGATTGCAGATTTAAAACATAGACAAATTTGTTTTTACAGGACTATTCAAGCTTTCCATCTATTATTGTGTCATTTAGGAAAGTGATTATATATGTGTGTATACATATAAAATATATTTACATATTTGAGAGTGGTTTTTAAAAAATGCTGTTATTTATAATTTCATTTGTTTTCCTAGGAGTTTATTTGGCAATGAAATCGTTTCAAGGATCAACTTTTGGTTTTGTTGATTTTTCTCTTTTGTAAATATGGTTTCCTCTTCATCAATTCTGCTTTAAATTGTTTTTTTCCCTTTAAGGTTTTTCCCCCCTTGTTTTAAAAGATCATTAACATTTACTTTTTTCTACATATTTTGCATTTTGAGTTTTTCTTACCATTGCTGTAGGTGCCTTACATATATTTTAGGTTGTTTTTCTTGTCAGTTAAAACTAACTTTCTTTCTTTCTTTCTTTCTTTCTTTCTTTCTTTCTTTCTTTCTTTCTTTCTTTCTTTCTTTCTTTCATAAGCACACTGTAGCTGTCTTTAGACGCACCAGAAGAGGGCATCA
>NC_034590.1:10933195-10946852 GCF_900095145.1 Mus pahari | reverse complement strand
CCCGACAGGGTTTCTCAGTATAACCCTGGCTGTCCTGGAACTCACTCTGTAGACCAGGTTGTCCTCGAACTCAGAAATCTGCCTGCCTCTGCCTCCCAAATGCTGGGATTAAAGGCGTGCGCTACCACTGCCTGACAGTTGCCCTGTTTTTACTGTCTGTTTGACTTAGTGTAATATTTTCAAAGCATTCATGTTGTAACATTTATCATAGTCCCCCAATTTATTGTGTATGATGTATGTGTGTGCATGTATGCTTGTGTGTGCATTTCTATGTATCTGTGTTTTATGAATGTGGCTTTGCATATGCTGTGGTGTGCATGTGGAGGTCAGGGCAACTTCAAGTGTCTGTCCTTGCCTTCTACGTGTTTGAGATAGTGTCTATCTATTGTGGGTTGTTCCATCCACTAGACTAGCTGACTATTGTGTTTCTAGGGATTTTCCTGTCTCTGCCATCCATCTTGTAAGAACCTAGGATTGCAGGTGTGTGTGTGTGTGTGTGTGTGTGTGTGTGTGTGTGTTTGGATTTTATGTGGATTCTAGGCATTCACACCCAGGTCCTCATGGTTATATGGCAAGTGCTTTGAACCAAGATTCCAGTCCTGTCTGGGTTTTAAAACAGGATCTGAGGAGGTAGTTCCCCAATCTCCAGGCTTGTTCTGTGTGTGTCTTAGAATAGTCTGGGACTCATGCTCCTGTCTCAGCACATCACTGCCACCCAGGTCTAGAATTATTCCTTTTTAAGGGTAAGTAATATTTTATTTTAGATAAAAATTGTTTTATACAATATTTATCTAATAAGTGGACACATTGCCTTCATTTTGAAGGCTATGAATAATGCTGCTGTAGACATGCATATAGACATGCAAAATTTATGCTGTTTGCTTTGAGTGCTTTGGGTGTAGTCAGGTTAAAATGCTAGGTCATAAAGTACGTGTTTAGTGTTTGAGGAACTGCTGTATGACTTTCTACAGTGACTGTACATTCTTACCTGCCTAGCAGCAGTTCTCAATGGCTCCAGCTCCTCTGTGTACAAATAATACTTGTTATTTTCCATTTTCTATTTTAAATGATGGCCAGCCTGACATGTGTGAAGTGGTATCTCACTGTCATTCTGTTTTACCTACTTACTTGTTTCTCTGCCAGGTCTCTCCTTTTTGTCTGTCCTTGGATTAATCAAACATAACATTATTGTTACTTCTGCCCATTAACGTCTTTATGATAGATTATTGACTTTATGATAAATTATACATGTGTAGTATACTGTGTGTATCTTAATACTCAGTGTGCTGCAAATTTATACTACGCTTGTACCATCTAGGTTCAGCACGCATTCATTTACTCAGCCATTTGTCTTTCTTTCATCTTTCTTCTCCTCATTGATTAATTGATTTACTGATTGAGATTGGGTTTCACTATATAGTTCTGATTGGCCTAGAACTCTGAAGAGATCCACCTGCCTCTGCCTTCTGAGTGCTGGTATTAAAGGTGCAAGGCTTCCTTGGCTCCCACCCACATCTTGATTATTGCTTCAGTACATTTTGATTGTGTATATTTTGCTTGTTGTAATGCTGTATTTAGTTGTTGTACATGTCTGGTACTCATCTTGACACCCACACCCCTGTGACCTGTACTGTCGCAGCTGCTCTGGAGGTCTTTCTGCATGTGTGCTGCTGAAGAAAGCCTGTCTCTATTTCTTTTAATGAAGAATGAAAATCTGGTGTGGAATTCTCAATCATCTGTTGAAAATCTTTTAGTTTTTCTTTCATGTTGGAGGATGTGTTTGCTGTGGATATGGTAATGATAGATATGGTAATGATAGATTCTTCAGTTACTTGTTTCAAGACTTCAACATTCTACTCTGTTGTCTTCCAGTGTGTGGCACTTTATGCTCTGTAACTTTTGTTGCTTCTTTGAAGGCTATATGCCATCTCTCTGCCTTGCTCCTCCAGCTATACCTAGCATTTTAACCACATTACTGTGTCCAGATGTTAAGAAATACTGACTTATGCTATGCTTAGTGTCTGTTTAATATTGGCTGTGGTAATTTTAGAAACTTCAGTTGTATGGTTTTTCTTCTTTTTGACTCCCTCCCTCCCTCCCTCCCTCCCTCCCTCCCTCCGTTTTCTGTCTGGTGAATGAATTTAGGGCTTTGCTTGCTTGGCAGGTGTTCTGCCACTGAGCTAGAGCCACAGCCAAAGCACTTTCATTTTTTTTTTTTTTTTTAAATCTCTTTCTTTTTTAAAAAGAGGTTTCCAGTAAAAAGTTTGTCTTTTCGTATCTTTTCTTGTATCCTCTTATACCTGTGCATTGTAATTTCAGTGGTCTAGTTTATTGACACCAGTGTCCAGATTTTATAGCCTTTTTGTTTTGTTTCTTTTCTTTTTACCTGTGTTTGGTCATGTGCTTCTGTTTTGTGGCATTGTAGTCATTTTGGGTTAAACGCAGGGATGGTAGATGTGTCTGAAGGTGTCTTCTCCTGGGAGAGGCCTCACCTGCCTTTAGGTAAGACAGGGTGTGTGCCAGCCAAGGTTAGCCTCCTTCTGGCAGGTGCGGAATGGAGTGAGGGCCAAGTGCCTCCATTAGTGAGCTCCGCTTGTTCTGGTTCTTTCTGGACTTCGAGAGCACAACTTGTTCACAGTTTTTGGAAGCTTCTGGACTCTATAGGTTTTTTTTTTTTTTTATTCCAACCTCCTCCCAGAGTTTTGGTTTAGCTTTTTGGCCTTTGTAGCTTTAGAATTTGACAGGTGTCCTTGGATAGAAACTAGTCATATGCCTCTACGCTCAGGGCTCATTTCATTTTTCTGCTTTGTCAGATTCTCCTGCGGGCTTCTTTCTTCAGCTGTGGTTGTCTGCTTAGGGCCTGCCATAATGCTCAGTCTAGGCACAGAATTGCCTGCGAAACCACAGCTTTGGAGGTCAGCTCTTTTTTCCTAGTTCTCTCTAAATTCCTAGTCCCCTTTCTGTTACTTTGACAACTCTTGGCTGCCTTTAAAAGTATGATTCCAGCTAGGCAGTGGTGGCGCATGCCTTTAATCCCAGCACTCGGGAGGCGGAGGCAGAGGCAGAGGCAGAGGCAGAGGCAGAGGCAGAGAGGCAGGCGGATTTCTGAGTTCGAGGCCAGCTTGGTCTAGAGTGAGTTCCAGGACAGCCAGGGCTATACAGAGAAGCCCTGTCTTGAAAAAAACAAAACAAAACAAACAAACAAACAAAAAACAAAAACAAAACGAAAAGTGTGATTCCTTTTTAAAATTTTTTTATTTTTATTTTTTACTTAACTGGTGTTTCCAGTTTTCAGTGAGTTTTGAGCTTAATATTCCTATAGTCTGACTGACAGTAGTGTATCTTTAAGTGCAGAATGGAATTTCAGATTTAGTTTTGTTTTTGTATTACTAGTGAGCGACCCTCCCCCTTTTAACTATTTGTATTCCTGTTTAATAAATTGTATCTTATGAGTGTCACAGCCATGTTGTTATCCTAATCTGTGTGACAAGTTTCACTACACTGGCTTAAGTCAATTGTAAACCACAGAAATGCTTGAAAGGAATTTCTACAAGAATTGGCTGTTGGGGGTGGGGTGGAGAGGGGGAGTTAGTTTTGCTTGCTTGCACATTTTTGTTTCCAGCTGTCTCAGACGGCTCCTGCTTGGGAAGCTCCTCATCCCTTCTGTGTGCCTTGGTCCTTACATCCAAAATGGATCAGTTGGATTGGGTAGCAGTGGGCATGGGCCTTCTCCACTTTGGAGCTGTAGCTGCTCAAAAGGAGTTCTGTAAGGGTCTCTTCTTAGTGGAAACAGAGTAGTATTCCCAGAGGAAGGTGTGCAAGTGGACAGGGAATGACTGATGGTCTAGTCAAACAGTAGGTCTGCAAGCTGTCTAGGCAGCCCTCTGATCCAGAAGTATAGCTTAACCCTCTGTAGTCATAAAACCTGTCAAGTACTGAGAACAAAGTTACCTGTGGACATAATGGGCCACCCAATAATCAGGCTTCATTTATTTACAGGAGTATAGCAGGGTATATGTACTGAGTACTAAAATGTATCAAATTATTTTGTTTTGGAGACAGGGTCTTATGTATGAAAGATTAGTTATAGCTGAAGATGACCTTGAATTTCTGATTTTCTTCTTCCCAGTGCTGGGATTACAGGAGTAATTGTTGTGCTGGGATTACAGGAGTAAATGTTACAGTCCTCATTGTTGGGCTGGTGATTGCACCTCGGGCCCCATTCTACCAAATGTTCTACCAAGTTAGATCTGTATACCCTAAAACACACCAAACTCTTAAGTGTGAATAAAATCTATTTCTGAAACTTTTGGCTTGTGGTAATAGAGCTACACTTTTTTTTTTTTTTTTTTCGAGATAGGATTTTTCTGTGTAGCTCTGGCTGTCCTGGAACTCGCTTTGTAGTTCAGACTGGCCTCAAACTCAAGAGATCTGCCTGCCTCTGCCTCCAGAATGCTGGGAGGCCACCACCACCAGGTGAGCCACACTTGTTGTAAAGGACGGTTGTGTACCCACAGCCTCTGTGGATGTGACCTCTACCCCTGGAGCTTTCAGCTGGTAGTGGAGTTTTCCTACACGCCTAATTTAAAGAATCCTAGGAAAACGTCTTCATCCTTAGAAATGCCACAGATTGTACATGTAACATTCACAGAGTTGACCATAGAAGGTGTGCGTTAGTCGAACACTTGGGATTGTGAGTGACCAATCCTAAGAGGCTTAAGGAAGCGAGGGAGTGACGTAGGCATCAGAGGGAGAGGAGAGAGGGATCTCTCCCAGGCCCGGGTTAGAGAACTGTGCTAAATTAAGGCTAACCCGTGCTCCCTTTTACTTTATCGGAGCTGAAATTAACATTGAAGTATTTTAAGAAGTGCTGTGGTGTAACTGGATTTACAGAGCTGGTGGTAGTTTCACTCTGGGTACATGTCTAAAGTGGAATTGATTTATTTTTATTTCATATGCATTTTTTTGGCCTGTATTTATGTCTGTTTGATGGCATTACAAATTACAATTACAGACAGTTGTGAACTGCCTTGTTGGTGCTGGAATTAGAACCCAGGTCTTCTGGAAGAGCAGCCAGTACTCCTAACTTCTGAGGCATCTCCAGTGCAGTGGTGACTGAGCAACTTATTTGGAAGATATGTCTTGAAACTGGCAGTCCAGCGAGAGAAGCTGACCCTATGAATTTAGACAGCCTGTAGAGTTGCTCCCAGACTGCTCTCACACCTTAGGAAGGCTCTGAGGTTGTGGGCAGCATAAGCAGTGTTAGAAGTGAAGTAAAGCCTTCCTGAGAGAAGGATCGGAGGTTAGAAGTGTGGGTAACTACAGGTGCACCCTAACTCTGTCCTGCTACTCTACTGCGCTTGGAGAGTGAAGGGGTTGGTGCCCCCTTGTGGTCCATTATAAAAGTAAATAGCACACACACAAATAAGCACAGGAGTGCTCACTCACTGCATGTTAAACCTTCATTCCTTTATAAGTAACATCTAAAAAGTCATTTCTGAGGAGAACCATATTTTGTTTTGTTTTGTTTTGTTTTCTACAGTTTCATGGCCTTACACTTTATCACACATAATTTTGACCCTTTATAACAGAATGTGTGAGTGTTGTGCTGAGGGGGGCGTGGAGAAGTGGCATAGTGACTGCAGATGTGGCAGCCCTTCTTGCACCATTTTACTCTGCCAGGCTAGAGGCAGGCTTGTCCAAGGATGGTGAGCTTGGGGTTGGGTAGCTGTAGTTTAAAGCTGATTTCATGTGGCCACTTCCAGGCTTCCTTTCCTTAGAGAGAGAGGTTAAGACCTATGTCATTGGAGTGTTTGAATGGACTGTCATAGAAATCTTGTTGTAAGTCTTAGGCCTGTACCTAAGTGTACAGATGACTGTGTACCGATTGGGTTGTTAATGATAATTTATTTAAACTGGTGGGTCAGGTCAGCTTCTCTTTTCTTTACTGTGGCCTTATTGGTACTGTATAAATGCATATTTATACATGTGTAGTTATTAACGAGTTTCCTAGGTTAACTATTTTAGTAGTACCATTCTACCAAGTAACTTCTTATTACAGTGATGTTTTAGATATATTTATAAGTTTGGACACTTAATATTTAAAAAATAAAACAGAGCTGGCATTAGTTCTTCCATAGGGACCTTTTGTGGAGGTGAACAAAAAGATGAAAATACCTTCTTGTTTGCTTGTTTTTGGAGACTTGCCTACAGAATCAGATCCCTATCTTATGATCATTCATTTAATATTTTAAGAAATTAGCATGAGTTCCCTGGCAGGAGAAATTAAGTTGGTGTTACCATCACAGAAAGTCAGTTTTTAAAACTCAGGTACATTCAGCTTTGAATATGGATTTTCTCCAGTTTAGATTTTTTTCTTTTGGCAGTTAAATTAAAAACATCTCAAAATATAACGTTTAATATATATGTGTGTGTATTTTAAAAGGATGCTTACAAATATTTAAACTTGGCCATAAGAGTCTCACTACCCAGTTACTCCATGCACTTCTGCATCTGCCTCCTTTGAAAACTTTTCTGTGGTTTCCAGGGTCTTCTTTGTGTTTGTGCAATGCATCTGGTGTTGTAAATGTGGAGCCCAGAAAGACTCTACACATAAAGCAGTATTGGTAGTGAGGGTGTCGTGTGTACATTATGAAATGGAGTTTTGTTGTTGGTCTATCTTTGAATGTCTGCTTAGGGAGACTCTCTTAGGAAAGAAAAGGGGTGGGGAGTGGGGAAGCGTGACCAGAGCCAAGCAGAGGAGCTGTGTGGGTGATGGCAAGAACACATGCCATGCTACCAGTGGCTTGTTTTTAAACATGAAAAGCATGTGTGCCAAATTTACATATTTACTAATTAAAAAGGCTTCCTGGAAACATTAAGTAGACTATCTTCCATAACCTTTAACACCATCACTAATGGATATAGCCTAGAAAATTTCATCGTAGGTCCTTTAAATAATGTAAATGATTATGAATATGTAACTAGTTAATATGCAGCTACGAAAGGATTATCATGTAGAGGTTAATGAACACTCTGCTCTTACGGGTTGCAGGGTTTTCCCCCTGCTTTTGGCTCTCTTTATGCTTGGAAACTCGTGCTAGGACTGGGACACCCTCACTGGTTTTGGGTCTAATCTTAATGGGATCTTTAAAAAGAAACTTTAAAAAAATTTTTTATTGCAAGGATTTGTTTTTGTTTTTTTTAATTTACATTTAATTTTGTTTGTGTTTTATAATTACTGCCTGATCAGAAACAGTGAGATGGACTGATGTGGCTTTAGTGGAATCTTCCAGATTGTAAATGTGGAATCCAGAAAGACTCTACACGTAAAGCAGTATTTGGTAGTGAGGGTGTCATGTGTACATTATGAAATGGAGTTTTGTAAGTGTTCTATTATATATTGCCACTGTTATTAAGTGTTGCTGTGTGATTGATACTTACTACAGATCTTCATTCGGTAGGGACTGTTTATGCCGAGTTAATGTGCAGTATAGCTGGGTATCTGATTACTGCATGTATTTTGACTCAGGATTGTTGCCTTAGTATTTAAAATGTCCAAAAGCAGGGACATTTATTTCAGGAATTAAATGTTATAATAGAGGAATTAAGTGACAACCCTTAAAAAATTGTGATTTTTGGAGTGAAACATTTTGCATATACAAGGATATTGGCTCTGAAAGCCTGGAGTTGGAGCTGCAACCAGGCCATGCTGCTGTCTTCATTCTACCTTTTGTGCCTTAGTTTCTCTGTCTCTAAAATGGCACTCTAGTATTTAACATTTTTTAAAAAAATAGGTGATATAGCAGTTTGTAAAAATAATGTTAATTTAATTGTGTTATTTTTAATCATATTTTTTTCTTTGTCAATAGACAGTTTTGTTTTGTTTTTTAGTATCTGAGAATCTGCTGAAATATCTTAAAGGAAAGCAAGTAACTTTTTTGTTTAATTCCATTCTTATAGTATTATAAACAGCTTAGACTGGATTCAGGTGTATATAATTTTATTGTAATTTACCGGTGGGGGAAGTGAGCTGTTCAGAGCATCCTGTTATCCCAAGTATTTCTTCTTGAAAACATAGTAGAAAAATAAGTTCATTTTTAATACATCAGAATAAAAATCACAGGTAAAAACATTTGGAGATAAGCTGACAAAATAAAATATTTTCACTACTGTCATTTTTTTTTCCTGCTGAGCCGTGGATGTTGCATTGGTTTCTTGTTATTTATAATATTTGTGTGTTCTAGAAAATATGTAACATTGAAAATGGTCTGTAGATTATACAAAATGTTAGTTATCTTATATCATATGTCACCTAATAGTTATGAAGCAGGTTTTGTACCAAAGTCTGAATTGGAAAGCTGTAATTTGTTCTGCAGTTATCAGCCTGCCTTAGAGGGCTGTGATAAAGTGCGCTGCTTAAAAACCAACATCCCCATCTCTGTACCTCTTGACAAATAAAAATGTACACGGGGATGTTAGTGAATCTGTTAAGACACTGTTGTAGTTTTCTGGCTGATTTTCTATCTCTGTATCTAGCTTTGTGTTTTCATGAGTAGTTGTCTGTTTTCATGACAGGTGGTCACTAACTGCCAGGAGAAAATCCAGCATTGGTGAGTGAAAGACGCTTTATTATAATTCTGAAGTATGGAGGAGGTCACTTGTATTTAAATAATGACATGTTCTGGGGTAGGTGGGTGTGTGCATGTGTATGGTTGTGTGCATGTGTCTGTCTGTGTACATGTATGTGTTGGGGAGAGAGCCAGAGAGCAGCAATTGAAGTTTGGCGATCTCCATTTTGAATGCCTTTGGTATTAATTTACATTGTCTTTAACCCTTCTCTGTGTTATATATTTATCAATTCTCTAAAGTTTTGCCACCTTTTAATTTTAAAAAATTGAATAATAATACTCCAATTTTGAAGTAGAAACTGAGACTTTAAAAACAACTCTGAGGATATTTCTTAATGTTTGTAGTAGAAAATAATTGGAATCAGTTGTTCAAAAAATAGTGTTGGAAATAAGGCACAGATAGATTTTTTCCAAGTTTGAAGAAGCTGATCAGTCTGCATTTTAGAGCCTGCTTTATGGCCTTCACTCTTTTTAAAGAGAAGAGGAAAGCATGTCTGCTTTGATGCGCTAATCTATAGTTAATAGGACAATGCCTGGTAAATAATGTGCTTTCTCTTCTGTCGCTTCTGAGGAAAACGCTCAATTTAATGGTGAATAAAATCTTATATTAGGAGTTGTCATGAGGTATGGCTGTTGATCTTACAGATATCAAATTACAGTCTATCCATGCTGTGTTTACGAAGATTTTACTGAGAGAACAACAGGAGCTGTCCTGATTATTGTCTGCAGGGTTATTGCAAAATCGTCATAACTGCCCCTTTAGTGGGGAGATTAAACCTTCGGTTATACACCATCAAGCATATAATATTTTAAATTTATTTTAAAAGGCATTTTCTTCATGCCTGAGAGATCTCCAAGGAAATAATTTATAGTTAGTGTATATCAAATGTTTTTGGTTTAAATGCACATAGGCTGCAAGCAATGGATAAGAGTGAAGATCAGTGCAATCTGTACCCATCATCTTATTCAATTTGGACTATTGGCTTGCAGAAACCAATCTAAAACTAATAATACCCACTTTATAAATAAAGATCCAGGACTTCATTAATTTTCAATAAATGCAGCATTGTAATTGCATCCACTGTTCACTTTGCACTATGTATTCAATTCAGCTTAAAATGTAAAGTGTGTGCAAGACCTTGGCCAGAGAAGGCTTTTCTTTTGTAGATTTGGCCAAAGTGACTTATTTATGAGTAACCCTTAGAGGCAATTTCATTCTGTGGACATGTACGTCTTGTTTTTGGTAACAGGTTTCGGAAATAGGAGGATGAATTTACTCTGAACAGACCCCAGCATACACGAACCTGGAACTAACAGCTTGCTTCTAGGTGGCTTAGTGAGAGCCATCCTCTGGTAGAGAGAGTTCTCGAGGATAACAAACATGTTTTTATCTTTCTGTCCACGCAGGCGTTCCTTCTGTGTTTGGCACAGAATAGGCACTTGTGTCGAATAAGTGAAGGTGAAGTCTGTGTTTGTTTTATCTCCACTATTTTACTTATAAACAGCACCACTGTGTACAGGTTTTGAGAGTAATAACAGGCAGAATTCTGATGGCAGAGCAGCCTCAGACCCTCAGTCTCACTTCCAGTGTGCTAAAAGGCTTCTAAACTACAGAAGGCTGCTGGCACATGTGTCTGTAGAGTAATTTAAAGTTTATTGTACCTGGTCTATATGTTAAAGATAACAATTCTTTTTCCCTTATTAATTTTTTTTCTGCCCTGAATCACTTCTGACAGGATTTAGGAAACAGTATTTTGTTTGCTTTTTAAAGAGGGTCTGTACATAATATCTTGATGTTGCTAGAATCTAAATTCTAGACCAGTAAATTCTGAATTCATTTTCTGTGTTCAGAAATTGAAACAAAGTGTTCACTTTCTTAAAAAAGTCAGGCAGTAGGGATCTGGAGGTTTGGCATTGTGCTATCTTTACATCTCACACCGACTGACAGAAGACCTCCTTCCATGGACAAGGCTGAGCTGATGTTTGCAACCTAAAGACCCAGCCACAGAGGGGCTCCTAGTGAGACTAAGCAGAGAAATAAGGCATATTGTGTACAATTGGCCGGCACATTGGAATAAATAGAGGGAGTTCAGAGACTGGAGCCATTCTTTAGCATGTCTTAGATACAATTTTAAAAAGCATGTTGCTTTTAATTTTTTGACTCTTGATACTAGCCAGTCTAAAGAGCAGCTTAGGCAGCTATTCTGGTCTTTAGGGGTATCTGCTAATGTAAGAAGAAGAGCTAAATAAGTGATTTTCTTAGAAGTGTTGACGTTTAATTTAAAAGGGTTCTTTTATTTAGAGATAGACTACAACACAGACTTCAGAATATGCCCCCCCCTTTCTTTTAATGTTGGACAAAAAGTAAAAGTATTTGTAGAAAAATAGGAATGAAAGTCTGGAACTGTCTTAGGACCTACCTAGAAAGTTAAATTCCAGGACTCTGGTGAACTAAGGAATTAATATTATTTGTTCAGAAAGAGCAAATAAAAAAAGGAAATATTTGAACCCAGTAGATAAGAATTATACAGCATTCTGTTAGCACTAACAATGGTTTTCAGCTTAGCCGCTAAGTTTTGTTTTGTTTTTTAATTAATAAAACTTTAGCCTGGCAGTGGTGGCCCACACCTTTAATCCCAGCACTTGGGAGGCAGAGGCAGGTGAATCTCTGAGTTTGAGGCCAGCCTGGTCTACAGATTGAGTTCTAGGACAGCCAGAGCTATACAGAGAAACTGTCTTGAAAAAACCAAACCAATGCCCTTTTTATGCCTATTATTTTTACTTCACACAGGAAAACAAGATGTTACAGGCTATACAATTATTTTCTAGTTAAATATGAACATGAGGTTTACAGTTTGGTCCACTTAGAGCTAGCTGTCATGTTTAGGGATTATTTACATCTGTCTTTTTTCTAAATTCTTGTACACCTTTTGGAGTCACAGGCCTGCCTTTGCAGTTTGTCGTTTGAAGTCTGGAGCACTTACACTAAGAACCTGTAGTTTTTTTCCACACAGTTCTGCTACCATTGACTCACAGGGCTTCAGTGCATGTTCAGTCTGTCACTCAAGAACTAAGATTAGATCCTACATCTTTTAAGAAAGTTTGAGATGTCACATAAATAAGCAAAAATAATAGAAACCTCAGTGTTTTGTACATGTTTGTGAATGTTTCATGTCTGTGCCACCTTATTTATTTGTCTGGGTTTTATCTTCCACTATGTCCCAGGCTGGCCTGAAACTTGTGGCAGTCCTTCTGCCTCAGCTTCCTAGAGTGCTGGAATTCTACAGTAGAATTCCACCTTGCCCAGTCATGCAGACAATAAGGCAGAGAGTTGGCCTTATCAGCATATTCTTAGAGCTGTGCATGCCTGTCTCCAATAAGGCTTGTGATGAAGCTTTTTAAACAGAAGGTAGAAGAGCAGGGTGGTCAGCCTGTAGGTGCCCATCACCTAGTATCAGTGGTTTATTTGAATGGCTTCATTGGAATATTGCATCCGTCTACTCCCAGTGTTTGTAATGAGTCTAAGGCTAGCATTGGTAAGCACAGGCCTGCCATCACAGTACTCAGGATTCCACTGCCCAAGTTCAAGGGCATCCTGGGCTAGTGGGGCCTGTTAGCTCTGCCTGCTCTGTCTCTGTGGCATTTCCCTAGCATCCTTTCCTTTTACATGACATGAAAGCTGCAAGGCCATAGTATGGTGTTGAGAGGAACTTACAGAGGCAGCCTGATTCAGAATGTGAAGCAATGACTTCTGTCTGTTGCTAGAACAAAGAATGATTCCTATTGGCTAGGTCTTACAAGAAAGATTCATTACTCTATGTTGCTTATGGGCTTGAATAAAGTAGTGCTTATGGATGGGGCAGAGTCAAATAATATGTACAGAGGTCTTGTTTATAACTATAAATTATATGCAGTGGAGGTGTAGAAATAGCTTGCTTGGGGCTGGAAAGGGATTGCTCAGTAGTTAGAGCAGAGGGCCTGAACTGGGATTCCAGCATGCACACTAGGAAGCTGCTCGATGTCCAATGCCCTGGGCTTTCTTGGGCACCTGCACTCATGTGCACAATCACCATACGTACAATTAACAAAACAAAACACCTTATGTTTTTTAAAGCTTCTAAGTGGATTTGGGTAGTGAAGAAAGCTAGTATTAAATTACACAAAGCCAACTTAAATGAAAATATAGAATTCTATTTGTACATGTGTTTAATATTGGAAAGAGTAGCTTAAAGTTTGACAAATTAAAAAACATTTGAGCATGTGAGTTTAAAAAAGAAATTGTAAAACAAATGGTTGATATTTGTTACTTTTTAAAAGAAAAGTGCATACAAAATTTGGAGGTAACTAGCTTCTGTTACAGTTTATGGTCACAGTATTTAATAGGAAATATAAATATGTAAGTAGAGAAAACCTTTAGTCTTTCTAAAAACTTCTTTACTACTAGGGAAAGGGGAAACAGCGTATATATGCTTGTATTGTATGCACACATATATATATATACATATATAACTAACGAGCATATGTTTGTCTGTTGTTGAGGAAAGAATGTGCCCCATAAACACCCTCTCTTTTTTGAAGACAGGGTCTTACCTGGTATCCCAAGGTGGAGTGGGACTTGCCATGGAACCCAGACTGCTCTCAGAGTCCCAGTTATCCTCCTGCCTCAGCTTCCCATATTTTTGGTACTATTTTATATAGAACCTTCTTTGTTTTTTTATTCCCCCCCCCCTTTCCTTCATCCCTTGAGTGAAGCAGAGAATAGTGACAAAATTATCTTGCCATATCACCTGCTTTTGCCACTGGATTGGGCAGTTACTACCCCAAGGGATGATGGGGAGGAAGAGTGGGCACAGTGCATACGCATTCCTTCTTTTGTCGTCTCTAGCCCTTTCTTACTTAACTTCTTTTCTTTTCTTTTCTTTTCTTTTCTTTTCTTTTCTTTTCTTTTCTTTTCTTTTCTTTTCTTTTTTCTTTTCTTCTCTCTCTCTCCTTTCAATGTTAGGCATGGGTTCCCTCTCATTGTGAGA
>NC_034590.1:10918749-10933139 GCF_900095145.1 Mus pahari | reverse complement strand
TCTTTCTTTCTTTCTTTCTTTCTTTCTTTCTTTCTTTCTTTCTTTCTTTCTTTCTTTCTTTCTTTCTTTCTTTCTTTCTTATTGTTTTTGCCATTATCAGACACTGCCTGTCCCATGCCCTAGTTTGGGGATTATGTTTGAGGATTTCTGTATGTTGTATTTTAGAGAGATGGTTTTTATTTTATGTGTGAGTGCCTACATATGTATATGTGCATCACCTGTGTGCCTGGTGCCTCTGAAGGCCTTGGGTTTCTGGAACTAGAGTTAACAGGTGATTGTGGGTCACTTGACATGCATGCACACACAAAAGTAATTTTTTTACAGTCCCATTTATAAGTTTTTGGAATACTGTCTTTGATGATATGTTTCCAGCATCTAAGTTCTTTGGTTCACAGCTCCTGGGGACTTGCTTAAATCCAGAGAGTGTCTGGATTTTTCTTCTTTTCTTTATCAGTAGAAACCACAGCTTACACCTTGAAGTTTTTTTTTTTTCATGTGTTCTTTAAAAATATGAACAACACACAGTACTGATAACATTCACACAGTTTCTGTGTAAGGACTGCAGTGCATGGCACACAACTGTGTCCCCCTAGCCCAGAGCTCTGCTTCTGCTTTTGAAGCATGGCAGTCCGATTCTACCATTCCTTACATTCTGGGGTACTAGTGCCTGCTGAGCGCAGGAAGATTCAGGCGGTACAGAAGGCTGTACAGATTGGCGTACTTGCAGTCTACTTACTTAGTTTTTAAAATGTACTGGGTTTGTTTGTTTGTTTGTTTCCTGAGACAGGGTTTCTCTGTGTAGCCCTGGCTGTCCTGGAACTCTCTCTGTAGACCAGAAATCCACCTGCCTCTGCCTCCCAAGTACTGGGATCAAAGGTGTGCGCCACCACTGCCTGGCTTATTTATTTGATGTATGTGAGTACACCATTGCTCTTTCCATATATACCAGAAGAGGGCATCAGATCCCATTAGTGATGATTGTGAGCCACCATGTGGTTGCTGGGAATTGAACTCAGAACCTTTGGAAGAGCAGTCGGTGCTCTTAACTGCTGAGCCATCTCTCCAGCCCTATAATTTATTTTTTAATAATTCACATTAAGTCAACCAAATGGTGAGTTTTTCCAGTTGTTTTTATTCACTTTTGGGTTAAAGATAATTTTGAGGATTTTAAAATACTCTGTAGATTAAGAACTAGTATTGACACTATTTTCTCTTTTAAACTCTGATAGGAGCTTTGGCCTGTGGGAGTATGTGAAGGTCTCTGTAAACTCCAGAAAATGAGTTCTTCTCAGTTTGTCATAGGAACAGCAGCCAAAATCACCACTCCAAGGTGGCCATAATCATTATTTCCTAAAATGATTCTGAAAGTATAGAAAACCTAATTTGATACATCAAAGGCTACGAATTAAAGAGATTTAATAGAACCTGGTACAACTATTCAGATTGAGAGAGAATTCTCTTCTTTTCTGATATGTTCCTCCCTTTAACTCATAACAGGAACATATATCAGTTATAAGAAATCAGGGAAATGAACGGCATAAAAATTACATGTAAACTGGCAACTTGGGGATTTCTTTCAAAGACCAGTGTACTTTTATGTAATTTTAAAGCACCCTCCTACTTTTAGATCACATCTGATTGTATTCTTAGAGCAAAGTATTAATTATGAATAAAGAAACAGGCATTTAGGATAATTGACAAATCTCAGGTCTCATGTCCATGTGGTGGCTGTGGAGACAACGTGGGAACATATAGTCCCTTCCAACTTCACTGTGTGTCCCATGTGCTGGAGCCACTGCACACAGTTAAATGGAAGGAATCTAGTGGATTGGTAGTTGGATCTGCCTCGCAATAATTTGTTAAACTAATTTTGAAAAATTATTGGCTATGTTTTAGATTATTTTTAATGTTTTCTAATGATTCATGAAATCATGAAACACTAGGATCATGTGTTTGATTGCCAACATACTCTGATGAGGCTAGCTCTTAGGTATGATGCAGTTATAAAAAGGAATACGTCTCCATTTTGCCTTAATTTTTTTGGGTAGATGTTAATTATTTAAATGAGGTCAATTACTTAAGTAAGCATTTTGCCGTGGCTGTTTAGGAAGAAAAGGCAACAAGGCCCCCGATTTCATACAAATACGTTCAAGTTGTGCATGAGCAGCATTCCTTTCTCCGCTAGTTGGCAAGAACAATTGTTCCTTCTTCATCAGTGTTCATGGCAACTTCCCTAGACTTAGGACACTGAAGAAAGCCGTGGTTTCTTACTGTAGAGGTGATAATCCGTCTGCTTGTATCATGCCTGAACTGAACTTTTCTTTATTTTCTTAATTCTAGACGTGGCCCAGGGACCCCTCAAGGCAGTGGAACTTTAATGCAGATGGATTGTGGATTTTAGAAAGGCCCGCTGGGTTTGAGTGATGGCCTCTGTGATGTAGCCCAGGACCTGGGGCAGAGGAGTGGTGACTATAGAGTGAACTGAATTGAGAGTAGGCTTTTTAGATGCTTCTGAGATAGTTCTAGAGTAGTGACAATGAATTAAATAGCTTCTGATGACTCCTCTACATTTCGGAAGCTCTAGCTTTCATTGTTTCTTAGCTTTGGCTTTTGGCTATAGATTATAACCCATATATTTGCAGTAATGTGTGTTTTCTGCTTTTTTGTTTGTTTAGCAGGTTAGGTAAAGGGAAGGAAATGTTGGGAGACTTCCTCCAAGAAGACAGTTAGTTCAGTGCTAGTATTTTCTGCCAGTTTTCCCACTACTTCAGTACAGTTGGAAGATTCCGCTTTTCTAAGCTGAGATTTCATTTCATCCTTTAAAGTTGGAGATGAGAGCCCGTCACTTGTCTGGAATAAGGGATGTAGTGCTTATGTCCTCTTTACAAAAGTGGTTTTCCAGTAACAGAAAGATTAAATTTGTAGACTATTTTTTCATGCTCTTCTGTATCTCTTTAAATAATCGGTTATCAAAATCTTCACCTACACAGAACAATTGGACTGTGCTGGTGAGCCTTGATTATATACCACCCGTCTTACTCATTTATCTATTCTTTCTGAGGCATTTCAGAGCCAGTCATTGGCATACTTCATCTTTTAAAACGCACACACACACACACACACACACACACACACACACACTCTCTTCATTTAGCTTTAGGTTGCTCTCTCAGACTTGTTACACTTCCATGAAAATAAATATTTCCCACAGGGTCTGTCCTGATCTTAATGCTTTAAGGTTAGGACTATTTATATACCTTCATTGCTGCTGCCTTTTTAAAACTAAAGGTGTTTCACAGAGACATGTAGACATGCCAGGAAGGTTCAAAAGAAGCTTGTTTTTTGTTTGTTTGTTTGTTTTGTTTTTTAAGACATGCTATTCAGTTGGGCTATAGTTCTTATTTCTTTGAGGACTATTGCATAAAGCTATTTGGTATGAAGTAGGCTTCTTGAAGTTTAGAATTGAAGGATGGTAATCTTGGTGGCACAGCCCATTCAGCCCAGCTACTCAGGTGGCTGAGGTAGGAGGATAGCAGGTTCAAGGCCAGCCTGGGCAATTTAGTGAGACTCTGTTTCAAAATGAAAAAATAAACAGAGGGCTGGGAATGTAAGTGAGTGGTAGAGCTTTTGCCTAGCAGACATAAAACCCTTGGTTCAATCTGGAAAGCCAGGAAAAAGGGTCATGCTTGCACTGAATGTAATCTTTGTCAAATACAGTGAAGATAAACATAGGAGTAAGTGGGTTTGAGAGGCTTGCTCTAACTATACATAGGCTTTGTTTTCCATTTGAAGAAACAGTATTTTAGGTAATTATCTCTTGGTTGCTATATTTTAGTAAGACTAAAACACCTAAAATTGATGTTTTCAAGAAAATAAGTTAATATTTGGGGTCCAAATAAAGACTCTGTTCATCTTCTTCAATCTTTAACATTAGTTATTAAGACAACTTGTATTGAGGCTAGAAAGATGACTAAGTGGTGTAGAGCACTTGTTGCTCTTGCAGAGGACCCAGGTTCAATCCCCAGAAACCACAGGCTGGCTTACAACTATCTGTACCTATAGTTCCAGGGATTTAGTCCCCTCTTCTGACTTCTGAGAATACCAGTCGTGCATGCGGTGCACAGACTTATATGAGGGCAAAATGTCCATATTTAAAAAAATACTTTTGATCCCAGCACTCAGAAGAGAGAGGCAGGTGGGTCTCTGTGAGTTTGAGGCCAGTGTGGTTTACAAAGTGAGTTTCAGATTAGCCAGAGCTGTTAATCAGAGAAACTCTGTCTGGAAGAGGGGGTGAGGGGTGTGTGTGTGGGGGGGGGGGGGGAAGAAAGACAACTTGAATTTTTATGACTGGAGACAAGGCTCAGCAGTTAAAAGCCCCTGCTATTCTTGCATAGGAATTGAGTTCAGCTCCCAAAACACATATGGTAGTTTATAACTGCTTGCAACTCTAGCCCCAGTGGATCTGATACACCATTTTGTCTTCCTTGGGCACTGCATACATTGTAGGCAGACTCTCTTACATTTAAGCAAATTACATATATGCTTCATAGACATGTGATGTTTTAGAGAGATTGTTGGTCTTGTGTATTAGAGGGTTGTAGAGATCACATTTTAGTTAAGTTCTTGGTCCTGGACATTTTGTCCAGAATGGTCTTAAGGGATTTCTTTAAGGTACATAGCTGACCTCCCATTCAAAAAGTATTTCTGCATTGCTGCACTTGAAATCAGCTTCCACTTTCCTTTTCTGCTTTAGAAAATAACTCAAAATAAAGAAATAGCAATTCTAGTCTTAGATTTTCTAGTTTTCCACATTTTTGTTCTAGAGAGAATTATTAATGAAGGTTGAAGCTGAGTATTCATTTGGAAATACTGATTGCTGACAAGACCTTGGTTAAACTTTCTGTTCTCTGAGGACACAGGAGATTTCTTTTTTTTTATTTTTTTGGTTTTTCAAGACAGGGTTTCTCTGTGTAGCCCTGGCTGTCCTGGAACTCACTCTTGTAGACCAGGCTGGCCTCGAACTCAGAAATCCGCCTGCCTCTGCCTCCCGAGCGCTGGGATTAAAGGCGTGCGCCACCACGCCCGGCGTGATTTCTTTTTTTTTTTTTTAAGTCCCTTTTTGTAGGTGTGATTACCAATGTAAGACATGCTGAATGCTAACTTTAATTGGCCCTAATCAGAAGCCTTAGCTAGTGGGTAGTCTTAGTCTGAGTCACAGAGGCTGTTAGTGCTTTATAGGTTCACGAGTATCTGTGATGTGTTGATACTATAGCACATCTTCTTGTTTACTGCTCACCTTGACCCTGTCTCAAGTCTCTGAGTCACCAGTGACAGTCAGCTGTTCTGTTATCTCTCAGTAAGTGACACTATCCAGTTGAAGGACTAAGTTACGTGGGACCTTATCTTAGTGCTTAATAATCTTTTCTGAAAATCATTTCTGAGATTACGAACCTGTGAACAGGTATTTTTCCAGTTTTAACTTGGAAGAAGGTAAGGCTAAGGCTAATTTGTGTAAGTGGAGTTGGAGATCTGGGATTCACTCTCTGCTTTGACTTTAGTTACAGTCCTTCTGGGGTCTGGTCCTGGTGTATAGTCCCATGCATGAAGGCTTATTGCCATCTTGGCCATATAAAAATGTACCCCAAAGGATGATTATTTAAGAAACACAAGCCAGGAAGTGGTGGTGCACACCTTTAATCCCAGCACTTGGGAGGCAGAGGCAGGTGGATTTCTGAGTTTGAGGCCAGCCTGGTCTACAGAGTGAGTTCCAGGACAGCCAGAGCTACACAGTTTAGAAACCCTGTCTTGAAAAAAAAAAAAACAGACCAAAAACAAAAACAAAAACCAAAAACAAAGCCAAACAATAATAGGGTCTAAGAACATGGTTGTCAGTAAAGTGCTTTTACAAGCAGGAAAGACCTGAGTTCTGATCCCCAGTACCACATTAAAAAAATGGGTGTGTACCCATAACCCCAGTTCTGGGAAGTCAGGGTCAGGAATACCCTTGGAGCTTGCTAGTCAGCTAGTTGACCTGAATTGAATTTTGACCCCATCTCAAAAGTACAGTGGAAAATGATTGCAGACTCCAGTGTGGACCTCCAGCTTCCATATGTGCCTGTGCACTCTCTCACATAGACATACACAAATGAAATACCATAGTAGACAGTTTAGGGGGAGAGTTTATACAGAGTACTTGAACTTTAGAAGATGAGAGTTTGTGTGAGAATAAGAAGACCTCGTTAGCTGGGTGTCTGCTTTGAGAGGACAAATCAGCTCTCTCAGTGTTTCTTTCCTGTTTTCTTTCTGTGCTACCTTGTATGAGACAAGAATGAGGAGTGACATTACTGCAGGAGGTTTTGTTTTTCCAGGATAAATAGCAACATGTGAAATTCCCTGAGACCTTAAGACTGAGTAGATAATTTTTATTAATTATGCTACTACTGCTGTAATGGCACTAAGGAGTAAACTGATGCCAATGCCACAGCTTGTAGCAGAGCCACTTTTATTATTGGGTGATTACCCACATGGCACTTAGGATAAATTTTAGTCTGACACTATATGTTCATTTAAATTACTTGGTGAGCTTATTGTTTTTGTTATCTTTTTAAGAGGATAGTTTGGTGTTCTAGAATTGTTTGCAGCCTCCATCCTAGCAAAAAGTCCTTAGGAATCTTGACTTCCAAAGAAGTTCCATCTCGGCATAGTGAACACTTCAGCTCAGGAAGAGGGGCACTGGTTCCCGTAGGCTGAAGCCCGTTGGAGGAACAGTTTGGACACATGCTGCTCTCTGCTCCAGCAAGGTCAAATTGAGTCACATCTTAGGGTTATTTAAATGGATTCCCCAATCCCTTTTCCCCTTACTTTCTTTGAGACAGAATCTCATGTAACTCAGCAGGCTGCCTTTGAACTCACTATGCAGCCAAGAATGACTCCTGATCCTCCTGACTCCTATTCCCTAGTTTTGGGGTCACAGGCATGAGCCACCACTACTGGCTGGCAGCTCTGTTTTGATACACTCTGAAACAGATTTCAGAGACTAGTTGAAATGCTTTTTGCATTACTACTGCCTCATTTTTTTCTGTTCTTGGCTGGATTTCTTACCTTGTTCACATTAGAAGAGTTGATGACACCAGGTTTTGAGCTTAAGTTTTCTGGTAAGGACTGAAGCACCTGATGCCATCTTGTGTCCACAGGCTCACTGTATAATCTGTTTATTCACTCAGAAGGTATATATATATATATGATGTGTCTTCTCAGTTTGAGTTCCTGGCTCCCTCTAAATATCAGCCCCCTTCACATTTCCTTAATTTTGACAGTGTATTAGACTAGGCCATCTCCTGCCTTAAGAAGCTAATTGTCAAGATGTGAGTGTTCTGTTTCAGAATGAGTTTTCATTTCTGTGTGGATGTATGGGAAAACAATGCCATTGCTGGACCTCGCAAACTTTTAGTGGTGTAAACTGTTGGATGCAGCCAGTGAGACTCTGATGTATGCACTCACTTTGTGTTTGGTGTTTTCCTCATCAGGGAGAAAGTAGACAATGACTATAGTGCTCTTCAAGAGAGGCTGAGGACCTTGCCTGACAAGTTGTCTTACGACGTCATGGTATGCTCACTGTGTTCCTGTTAGAGCTACATGTTGTTTGTTGTAGACAGTCTAATGGTGAAATATAGGATTTACCCTTGCTATGTATGACAGTTCACAGACTGTTAGCTAGTATGCCATCAAAGGTGTCTCCATAGTAAGGAAGGTTTGTTTTCTTAGGCCTTGAGACAAAACCAATACAATAATTTGTATATAATTATTATGGTTTATTAACAAATATTAGCAAAAATGTGACATTTGGTATGCAAATGTATTTTTATATATAAATGAATTATGATAGGAATATGGTATTCAGTTATTTCCCATTAGCTAAAGCAAGAGCAAACCATAATGTCTGGTAAATCATAGAATTAAACCCTAGAACATTGATTTTTCTATGAGAGGTGCTGGTAGTTTCTTTTTGAATGACCTTCCTTGTGATACACAGTCTGTGCTGAGCTCTTGGCTGTAGCCTCCACTACTGCATCAGTGTGCTTCAGGAGGATTTGTTCTACCGTACTAGATTAGGTGTGGATAGGTAGATAAATACAACTGTTAGTTCCTAGCTTCAAAACATAGTTTTAGGTACCAAAAAAGTTTTCCCTGACGATAGTTGATGACTGTTTTGGTTTCATTTAGACTTAAGGATTACTGGAGTGTGAGCATTCATAGACAATGCTACTCTCTTCTTTCTTCCAAGAGCTGCCTTTGAAGTATGCTGTAGATTTATTTTCCTGTTTTAACATGAAGTTATTAGCCTAATACACTTTTATAAATTTTCCTGGTAGTTTGTTTGTTTATTTATTTAATTTATTTATTTTGTGGTTGAGACCAGTTTTATTATAGATACGAGGGAGAGAACAACCAGAGGCATCTGGAAGGGTCTAAACTGAGTTGGGCCATGAGATGAGAGAGACAGAGACAGACAGAGAGAGAAGGGGACCAGGAGTGAAGAGAGGTGAAGAACCAAAAGCTCCTGGTAAAATTTTAATACAATGTTAAATTCTGGGAAATTGACATTTTAATTTTCCTAGTGCTTAAGTAAGAACTCAGTAATATAGGGTTTCTCATGCTAAATATTTTAAAAATGTATGTTAAAATTTTTACTTTTCTATCTTTCTTTTAAACCAATAGGTACCATTCGGCCCTCTTGCCTTCATGCCAGGAAAACTTGTCCACACTAATGAAGTCACTGTTTTACTTGGCGACAACTGGTTTGCAAAGTGCTCAGCCAAGCAGGCTGTGGGTTTAGTTGAGCATCGCAAAGAACGTAGGTACCTCTTGGGAAGATGTTTTGTTCTCTGTTGTGTTTGCATCAGTTCACAGGTTCCAGAGCTGGGGATGCTCTGACCCAAGCAACTGCTGGGCCTTACTACTCCAGGCTGTGTGGTGTTCTGGATTATAGGTAATTAAGGATAAGCAGTGTTTGAGAATGAGGTTGGAAATACTTCCCACTTGCCATGTTTCCAAAGGTATGAACTGTGAGCAGAGGCAGTACAACGCTCTGTGGATAGACCTGACAGGAGCTAGGGACATTTTATATTTGTGCTTGTTGTCTTGTTGCTTCATATGCCTCTGCTTTTAATACTCTGGGACTCAGGAGTAATTTATTTTCTTTGTCATGAAATCAGAGAAATTCCTCCTTATAAAAGTTAGGACATTTTAAATGTGGTTTTGGTTTGTAGGAAATCTCATTCATTTATTAAAGAGACCAGATGTGGAAAGGTGCCTCTTGTAGGTAACTTGAGGTCTTGTTGCATCTTGTATGGCCATTTTGTTTTCGTTTACCCAGTCTCTTATTCTATATACATACCTGGATACATGACTTTGAGCTCTGCCTTGGTTGCATTATGATAGTAAGCTTATTTAATTTCTAGTCTGATATTATTTTTATAATAACGTTTGTAAATTTGATATATTATCCTTATCTGCTTTCAACCTTCTAGTAAATGTGTATTCGAAAATACATTTGAGGACTTTCCTGTATAAATGAGGTCATTGTACTAAATTCAGCTGACTTTTCTAAAGCTGAAGTAATTTCAGTTATCCAGGAGTGGGTACTAGTTGGAAGCCTCATGTATTCTGTGAAATTCTGGAAATTATTGTTGGAGACTAATTGCAAATCAAGTGTAGGTTTGTCATTGGGATAGGTATTTATCTAAATTGTCAGGGCACATATCTAAGTACTTACAGTCTAATGGGGTAAGAAGGCTCAGAGACTGTCACCCACAGTGTTAAGGTCATCTGTAACAGCTGCAGAGAATGGCTACATGTATTGTTAAACTTGACACTTAATAATAAAAGGTGCGTATGATCCAGTCCCTGGTGTCTAGTCCAGATCCCTCTCACTGGGGGCCTTCCATCTTAACTAGGCTCTTAGCATAAATGGTGGTTGCAATTTTCCTAGTTGAGGTGTGGTTCTGGAATAATGTGGGTTTCTTTTCTTTCTTTCTCTCTCTCTTCCTCCCCCTTTCTTTCTTTCTTTCTTTCTTTCTTTCTTTCTTTCTTTCTTTCTTTCTTTCTTTCTTTCTTTCTTTCTTTCTTTCTTTCTTTCTTTCTTTCTCTTTGCAGTTTTAATCTTACAAATCTTAACAACTTCAGCCTCTCATTCTTTTTCTTCCATATTTAAGATGACCATTCATCTCTTAACTGAAACCCTTTGTGGATCCTCTTTGGCCTTTCCACTGTGTGGTGGTGTTATTCTTATTCTCTGAGCCAGTATTAAAACAAGGAATGCTTGAACACAGCTATCCTTTGCCATTTGAGTTGATGACCAAGCAGACTAGGTGACAAGTGTTCTGTACAGAGGGAGGCTTGGAAGCGTAGGTGGCCTGCTCAGTAAGCAATTTCATCTTCTCAGCCTGCATGCAATTTAACATTTAGGGTTTTTTTTTTTTCCTGGAGTTTTCTATTTCATATAAGATAACTGAAGGTAACTGAAGCTGATGCGGAACTGTACATAGCTGGGGCTGCTGCCCTGTCTTTTTCCTAAAGCACAAGAAATAACAGCTTAATCTTGCAGTAGGGTCCTTCATTGTTGACCAGGCAATGGCAAGGTGGAAGAGGTCTTTGCATATAGAAGTTACAGCTTGTCCTCTGATACAGACCTATGATCCCACCATTTGAGGGGTTGAGGCAGGGCAGGTCCTGAGTTTCTGCCACCTTCCACTTCCCAGAAGGCAGTCATAGTGAGGAACAGAGTGGCCTTGAGAGTCACAGCTCAGGACCCACTGCTGTGGGAAGAGACAAGCTCAGCACCCTCCCTTTGTGTTAACTTTCTTTTTGCTTCTAATAAGAACATATCTTTTCATACTTCTTTTAAAATTTTGTTTGGTATACTATTCTGTGAGCTGTGACATGTACATTGATCTGCTTAGCCGTCACCACTATGAGTGTGCATAGGTACTGAGGTCAGGATACAGAATCATACCACATGCTGCCTTGTGCTTACCTATGTGTGGGTTCACTCCACATCATCTTCTGAGGTTTGGCAATCACTGATTCGTTCTCCATTACTATTAATTTGCATTTTCCTAGAATGTTTTTCAAGTGAAGTTTTATTTCTTTGGAGAATGGCTTTTTCACTTGTGCTAACGCTTTATCTGAATTGTTTATATCAGAGCTCATTCAGTTCTGTTGCTGAGTAGCCTCTGATACCATGCATAGATTTTCTTCTCAGTGCTTTGGAAAGACACATGCAGCAAGTGTGAATGGAGCTGCTGGAGAATAATACCGTACATAGACTTTAACCTGCACACACCTCTTGTTGTGCTGGGTCTCATAGGTAACATGTGTTACTTTATCAAAGATGATCAGACTTTTTTTTTTTTTTTTAAATTTTGTGTACATGAGTACACTGTCACATTCTTCAGACACACCAGAAGAGGGCACCAGATCTCATTACAGATGGTTGTGAGCCACTGTGTGGTTGCTGGGAATTGAACTCAGGACCTCTGGAAGAGCAGTCAGTGCTCTTAATCACTGAACCATCTCTCCAGCCCTGGCTTGTAATTTTTTAAAAATAAATTTTTCGATTGATTTTTATGTGTATAAGTGTTTTCCCTGCATGTATATGTGTATACCACTTACAGGCCGTGACCACAGAGACCAGAAGAGGGCATGGTTCTCCTGAAAACTGGTGTTTTGAGCCACCATGTGGTTACTGGTAATCGAATCTGGTTCCTCTGGAAGAGCAGCCAGTGCACTTAACCACTGAGTCATCTCTCCAGCCCCGCAAGGGTTATGCTTTTCAGGAACTTGAGAAGGTTTTGACAGTTTGTTACACATGTCTCTTCCTTTGAATATATGATTTGCTTATGTTTTCTCTTGACTATATCTTGTTTTTCCATTCTTTGTTGATTGTGTTTCTCCAGAACAGTTTTTAATTTTGAAGTTCTTTGTTGCCTTTCTTGTTAGGGTGGTTGTCATCATATTTAAGAGTTTTTTACCTACCTTCAGTATCTATGATTTTTCTCATGTTTTAAGTTAATTTTGCTTTAGGTATGTGGTTTGTCAGGGTTCACTTTTCTTATGAGTGAGTGCACAGTTGTTTTAACATTGTATTTGAAAGTAGCATCCTTTTTCCACAATTGACTTTGACAAAACTAAGTGGCAACTTGAAACCACAGGAGGTACCCTACCAGGGTAGTTAGAATTTATGTATGCATGTATGTATGTATATATGTATGTATGTATGTATGTATGTATACACACACACACACACTCTTACATATATATACACACACAAAATTGTGGAAAATTTAGAACCTTTGTATGCTACTGGTAAGAATGTAAACTGGTAAATATTAGAAAATTAGAAATTTTCAAAAAATTATAAGCACTAGATTACTATGGGACTTAGCAGAAATAGTATTATATTTTGTCGCAGCATTATTCATAGTAGCTCTAAATGGAAACAACTCAGGTATCAGTTAGATACTGATAAAATGGAAATAGATAAAATGGAGTGTGTCCATGCAGTGATTAAAGGTGTGCACTGCCACCACCCGGCTGCTTCTTGTTCTTTTGTAGCTAGATGTAGCAGTCCTCAGATGGACAGGTATTAGATGTATGCCTCTCATTCTCAGGAGCTTGATAATGTATCGGTGCACACTTCTGTCACAGGGAGGTGTTGAGTGTCATTGATACCCAGTTGGTAGAAGCTAACAGAGCTTTACCCATCGGAAGTTCCCAAAGCTACATTCCTGGTGAGACTGAGGGCTATACTGATCTTGGTGATCTCAGAACTCAGCCTCTGGCTTTATTGTTCATCTCCCCTTTGCTTATTAGAATGTGTTCTGCTTGCTCCAGGTTTCCTCTGGTGGCACTTGTTCTCTGCTGTTGCTGGTGTAGCGATGGTCTGTTTTGGCACGTTGTGTTTTCACTGTCAGTTAAGTGAAGTCCTACATCTTGGGATGTGCTTATTGACTCACTAATTGTTTAGGATAGGGAGGACAAGCTGTGAATTTGGGCCATAGCTGGGTGACCCCAGCTCATATGTATAAATGTAAGCTTATTAATTAAAGAAAAATTGTGAGAGGGGGGAAAACAGTGAATATGAGATGGAGACCAAGTCTGGCCCTCAAAATCTAAAGGATCTACATGCTGGTCTTGGACAGTTTACTCATCCCAGAAATGGATGTGTTTAATTTTAAACGCTGGGAGGGTTTCTTTGTGTTGCTGATTACTAGTTTTATTGTGGGTATGGAATGTCTCTATGATGGAAGGTTTTAGAGTACAGTAAGATTGATGCTGTGCCTAGGATGTGTTCAGTCTTCCTGAGTGCTTTGCCCTGGAGAAGACTATGTTTACTGTTGTGGTACAAGCATGCTGTACAAATGCAGTCATGTGTGTTGTGGTTGATGGTGTTCACTACTGCTCTGTTCATTTGTTGTGTTCAGTGTGGAGAGAAGAACGAACTCTCCACGTAGAATTGTGGTTGCGACCGTTTCTTCCTTCAGTTCTGTCAGCTGTTTCATGCATTTTGAGGCTTATTATCAGGTACTGCAGACAGTTGACATTTTTTGCCTTCGCGATTGTATAACTTTCTCCTTTATTCCTGATTTTTTCTACATAGGTTTCATGCTTAATGTTTGCTGGGTGTGTTTTCTCATTCTGACAACTGTGATAATTATGGCATAGTAAAGTGCATTTCATGTATACAACATAGTGCTTTCCTTTTGATTCTATCTGACAATTTCTTTTACTTGTATATGGACTGTTTATATTTAATGTAATTTTAATATATTTGGATTCAGTCTTAAGATTTATTTTTCTCTCTACTTTTTTCTTAGTTTCTTAATCTCTTGGATTATTTAATCATTGATTTTGTTTGTGTGTTCTATTATTGTCAATATACACCTTTTCTTCTTTTAAGATTTATCATCTTTAGTTATATGAAGGTGTATGTGTCTGCATATGGGCATGCACACATAAGGGCAGGTGTCCTCAGATGCATTAAATTGTCCAGAAGGTCATTAGGCCGCCTGGGTGCTGGGAGCTGAACTTAGGTCCTCTGGAAGAGCAGCAAGTGCTCTTAACCATTGCCTATCTCTCCAGCCCTGCCAACTGGAAATTTTAAAGGAATTTTTTTTTTTTTTTTTTTTTGGCATGGCACTAGATTAGGTGTTATGCTTTTACATTAAGGGTTTGCTTTAAGCTTGTGCTTGAGGTTTGCTGAATTCTCTTTTGAGATTTGAAGTGGTTTCTACTTGATGTTTGAAACGAATCATCTTTTATTTCCAAAAGTTTCCCCCGCTGTTTTTTAAATGCTCTTTTGTTACAACCTCCTGCCATCTTGTTCTTGC